>NC_044350.1:34940427-35240427 GCF_007364275.1 Archocentrus centrarchus
CCTGTACTTTACTTTTACTTAAGTAAAGAAGTTGAACCAGTACTTCGACTTTTACCAAAGTATTTTTTAACACAAGTACTTGTACTTCTACTTAAGTACAGAATGTCAGTACTTTTCCACCTCTGATAAGAGATGGAAACAACTCCATGATATCATTTTGTAAAGCCCTGTTACACCCTGACTTCAGAAATTTGACACTTTTGTTGGTTTTTTTTGACTGAGAAGTGACCATATTTGGGCAGAAAGGTGGAGTGCTAAGATATCAGCCTGTACACCAGGGAACCCCAAATCCAGGCCTTGAGGTCCAGGGTCCTGCAGGTTTTAGATGTGTCCCTGATCCAACAACACCTGAGTCAAATATAGAAGTCATTAGCAGGACTCTGGAGAACTTGACTGCATACTGAGGAGGTAATTCAGCCGTTTGACTCAGGTGTGTTGAATCAGGGACACATCTAAGACCTGCAGGATGGCGGACCTTGAGGCCTGGATTTGAGGATCCCTGCTGTACACCAACCAGCTCAGGGGATGGGCTTTGGGCACAATTAAGAAAACAACAAACAATTTGTCAGATAATTGCATTCAAAACAACTAAAACTCCAACACCGATGCTATGAAAGGATGTACTGAGCTATAAGTTTTAAGTGTGTTTTAGTAGCAGGCTGCAAACATGCTCATTTCTGCTGGAAAGTCGGGACTTCAGAGGGAGCCCCTAGTGACCGTTAGAGGAACTGCAGATTTTAGTGCTTCCACGATGGCTTCATTTTCTTAGCCAGAAAACTGGTGTGACTATAATTCCTCTCCTTTTGTTCATCTGGGAAAGGTTAAAGCTTTTATTTTCCTCATAAAGGAAAACAGTCTTTGTAGGAATGTCGGTCTTTACACTCTTCACCCGACCTCTAAAGTTAACATCACCCAGAGAGCCACGACTACCCCATTAGGGAAAATAAGCTGGGCTGGAAGGAAAAATTATCCTTGAACAGTCGGATTTGAGTGGCTGTGTTTGTGTCATTCTGCTCTTTGCTGAATTTCCCTTCAGCAGTTATTAAAATTAAGACCCTAATCAGAGGATAAAAATCACTTAAAGAGCTGCATTTGCTTCCTGTAATCAAAGCTTGAAAGTGTTTATGCACCGTGGATTTGCTCCTTTAAGCGTCACAGTGGAAAAACCTTTAAGAATCTGCTGCATTTAGAGCTGAGACCAACAAAGGTGCTTTCTGTGCACAGACGGCGTCTGTAAGTCGATATCCCGCCTCTCACGTTACCTTTCTGCAGCCACACTGAGGCCCGGGTCTCACGCATGAGCGTGGGAGGGACTGAAACGATAACCACCACAAACCCCGTGTGTACACACACATTAAACATCTTCCAGGCCGACAAACACGATAACCCCACCAAGGAGCGTCCAATCAGAGCGTGCCACCTCACATGTTCTCAGGCGGGCTGCAGGGTGTCTTAAATCCTCGGAGTGAGGGGATCTTTCTGACTCCGTCACATCTCAGTGCGGCATTTGGCACACGGACCGCACACCTCAGCCAGGCGCCTTGTTGCCAGAATGCAGCGGATTGTGGAAATGCCAACACTTTCTGGTGTGTGCGCTGTTATTGCACAGCTCCGGCCAGAAATGCAGAATCGATATTGGAGGGAGGAATCAGGCTGTGAGAAAACAGATGTTTAAGAACACTGAGTCAAACAGAGCAGCTCAGCATGAAGCAGCCAATCAGACCAGAAATGTTCATGCAATTACAAAAGTTCACCAACAGGACGCCGAGTTAGCGGCGGGTGTTCAGTTTTCAGGGTGTGTGCTGCTCCTCTTTAACTTTAGATATATTTATTTAGCCCCGCTGCTATTAATGCTGTTAGTAAAAAGCTTACATGTTTTTAATAATACATTACATCCTCACAGATTTGACTAATCCAATCAGAGTTGGTCCAAAGTTCCCACAATAACCTCAGCCCACAGGATCTCCGAAGGAAAACCCACCAAAAAATGAGGATGGCGGGAACGCGCCGTTTCTGTTTCATAGCACGTTAGCACGAGCTAACAGCACGAGGTAAAAACTCACAGCAGTTTCTCTAAAACCATCCTTGATGGTCAAAGGAGGAAAGACTTAAAAACCTGCAGATGTTATCCAGATTTATCTAGTTAGACTTCTCCTAGTTGTGGACTTATCGTATGTGACGTGCAGCGATCTGGTTGTGATTACTGTTCTGGTCGCAGTTATTCTCATGATGACACACTCCTCTCTGCGGAGGCTGTAAACAGGGAGCTGTGGATGAGACTGTGGGCTTAAACAGCCTCATGTTTCTGCTCCTCTACATGCTGCACAGTCGAACCAGGCTGCAGGAGCAGACAGGAGAGCGAAGGCCGGGGCCGTAAACATGACACGGCTCTGATGGGTCCTCTCCTCCTGGAGGAGTGAAACCAGAGACGTGAAAGATGAGGGAGCAAACAGGTTTCGGTGAGAGTGGAGCGATGAGGTTTCAGTGAGCGCAAACACGTCCAAGTCAAACAGTCCTTCCAATGACTCAGACACAGGAACCCTCCGAGAGTCTCAGCAGCTCCAATTTCCAAAGGAAATGAAAACAAATCATGAACTCTGCACTTTATTATTTTTTAGGTCTTTTTCTCCACAACTGTTAAATTTAGAGTGTGAAACTGATTCTCTAACAGAGTGTTTTCTTGGTAACTCTCTTCTGAGGACGGTGACGTCCAGACCAAGTTTCTGTGAAGTCGCCTAAAATAAGAGAGCCTCCTCCAATCAGCAGCTTACACAGCTGACGTGGAAACTTAAACCAGTGCAGACCTTTGCTCATTAAGGAAACATTTCCAACATATCCAAAAAAAATTATGAGCCAAACAAAAATTATAACCCATCAGCTGAGCAGGTAAGACTGTTATCCACCCACTTATGTCTACAGATTACACGTTACAGCAGGACAGATCGAGGCTGCATGTGAATGCAGTTAACAGGCTTTAAACTCCAGTGTCATCATCATCATCACCATCATCATCATCATGAACAGAGGAGTGCCTGAGGGGTAACACTGAAGGGGAGACCAGCCAAATATAAGCCAGGTAAGGTTTGACTTTTACAGTCACACCTCAGACCTTCCTGATCAGGAATTCAAACTGAATTTTAAACCAGTTTCCTGACTCACAATAATAATATACATTTGTTTATCAAATCATCAAATGAAAGATTTTGATTGGATAAAGGAAAATAGGTGCACAAAAAGCTTGTGAGTAATGAAAAAGTATTTTTGCGTGTACTCTAAGATGATGCAACACAATCACCTGCAGAAAGTTTCCACACCTTTCTCACAGTACCCGAACGCATCATAAGGCTCCTTATGCTCCAACTTAGGTAACACTTCCTGTTTACAGTCACCCACACACACACACACACCCACCCTCAGGTCACCTCAGCCAATCAATGTCTGTTTACTGAGGTTGCCATGGCGAGGAGGAAGAATGTGCCCAACCTTTCTGCCGGGGTTATCAATCACTCCTCTGTGTTCAGCCCCCACGCCTCCCACTGTTCTTCACTGTGATGAAACTGAGCAACAATGTAACCAATTCGGTTTCAGCCGATTCTGGTTTCTGTGAAAGCGCCACCATCTGCAGTGAACCACGAGAGTCTGTCAGAGCCAAAAATCACCCTGAGGGTTGAAGCCTGCGGCTGAAACGAGGACACACACACACACACACACACTGTTTCTCCTTTCAGGGATTCACTGCTAACTCAACTCGTCCCTTTGAATTAAGGCCATTTAATCGGAGCCTCGAGGGTCGGGCACCAATGCAGTTTCATTGCTTTTAATTTTTTGTTTTTGCTGTCACATTTGGCCCCTTGTGACAGGGAAACTAAAATCTTTGTTAGAGCCTTGCTATAAAGCACTGCTCACCGCTCGGCCTCTCAACATTTACCAGCACAAAACCTTAAACTGCAGATCCATTTTGGCCCCTGGCCTCAGTAAATGCCACCTGAGTGAAAGTGGCCATTAGCTGCTGATACAGCACAAACCCGTATCAGCTGACAGAGCGGCAGTGTGAGAAAAGTAGAGCTGGTTTCCAGCTTTTTACTGAGAGTAGAAACCAGGCATATGGAGTTCTAACTCACAGATCCAGCTACAGTGTTCATTTATTCACTGGAATCAGGAACGTGAGTGGTTCCTGTGCTGATCCAAGCACCAATATGGAGGCTCCTCTAATGACCACACAGGACTTCAAAAGTAAGAAAACTGAACCCCCCCCTTTAGTTATGCTGCTATAGGCCTAGGCTGCTGGGGGGTTCCCATGATGCATTGTTTCTTTTCATTCACTTCTTAACTCCATTTATACCCCACGCTGCATTTAATCAGTTATTAATCTCTGGCTCCCCCGAACCCGTCACGGTTCAGCTGGAGGTTTCTTCCTGCTATGCTGCTCATAGGGGGTCGTTTTAACTGTTGGGTTTCTCTAATTATTTACCTTACACTATAAAGCACCTCGAGGCGACTTGTGATTGGGCACTATATAAATACACTGAACTGATAACTTGACATCCATCCTCTCGTTCAGACGTGGTCACTTCTGGCTCCAGAAAACAGACATAACATTTTAAGATGGCGGGTCACGCCACAGTGGCCGAGCCCACCCTTTCCATTCGCTGTAGGGTGTGGCTGACCCACTGCTCTCACTGTCATGTGACTTCTGCAGCCTTCTGCATGCAGTACTGGGTTCTGTGCCCATCACCTTAAACTTCACTCTGTGGTCCAGGCCGGCTGGAGAATCCAGCATGACCTGCGTGAATCAGCATCACGAGGGCAGATAAAGAGTTTCCCTGTTTCAGAGTCTGCGCTTCACTGACCAACAGGTGCTCCTCTTATCAGCTGTAAGTGACAAACAAAAACTGACAAAGATCAAAACAGAAACCGACACGTCAAACATTAAAAACAGAAATCTGGGCCTGAACTTTAAACCGACACCTGGCAGACCGAAACCATCTATCAGCTGTTCAACGAGGCCAGCTGGATGAGGGCTGTTGTTGATACACATCGCCATAGCAACAAACGGCCAAAAGAGAAGGAGAGAAAGCCCGGGGGGGGGGGGGGAGGGGCTCAGCCAGCCAGCAGACTAGTTAATCTCTCTCAGAGGGAGGCAGTGAGGGAGCGTCAGCACCAACTCCACACCCGTCAGCAGACAAGACGAGGTCGACAACAAACTGGCATTTTCATTATTGATTAGTCTGTCAATCATTAGCTGTGTTACAGGAGCCCTAAATCCATACAGGATGAAGTCACAGACTCAGATCAATAACTCACATCATGCTGAGATTTTTCCAGCTAGTTTTAATTGATCCTTCTATTGGGAGATAAGCAGCAGCAGGTCTAACTGGGTGGTAGATGATGTACTTGTACTCTTCCACAATTACTGAGCACTCAAAGCACTTTTGCCCACACACACACACACACACACACACACACAGTTACAGGCCATTGTAACCCAGAGGAGAAAGTAGTTCTGGTGTCTGATGTTTGGTATTTCTCTCCATCAGAGGGCGTCAGGATGATTTTGGAGTTAAAAATAAATCACTTCAAACTCCTTATTTTTCCTTTTTTTTAATTAATTACTTCTGGATAAAATACATACACTGGTGACAGTACAGCAACCACGCAAGCTGATATCCATGCAGCCGTACACAAATGGAGACACATACACCCACATGTATATATCCACATATATCTCTGTCCCCCGGTGTCAAGACAAAAGCACAAAAACACTCATTTCACCCTCCACACTGCTGAAGCCGCCCTCCAGCCCAGACATCAGGGTGACCAACCAAAATAAAACAAATCAAATGCTGTTTCTGCCAGTTCAATTTCAAACTCCTTATTTTTAAATGGAGAATTTGTTTTTTTTAAATGAACGCAGCATCTCCAGGTTCACTAAAACTCATGCATCAAGTGTGTGGAGGCTTCTTTCATTGGTGTTTAACTGATACATGGCAGGATTTTCTCATCTCCTCGTCTCCGCCCTCCTGCCATGACCTGAAAGTTAACCTCAGCACGCCATCCTGAAGGACGTCTCATTGGCTAAAACAGGGAAGGATAGGAGAAGCTCCAGGAGGACATCTTCTCACCTTCAGTCAGTCAAAGCAGCGCGGCACCGAGCAGGACTAAACGAGTCCTTTCTGTTTCAATTATGATCAAACTTCCTGCTCGTCACTGTTTGTGAGGCATTTAGATTAAAAGTAGCCCCAAGCATTAAAATGTCACACTGCAGTTGTGTTACTAGGCAGGAATGTGTCACGCCTCTGCCGCGACTCCTCTCCTCATGTCCTTTCCTCACCTCCTCTGCTTCCATCTCTGGTGGGCGGGGCTAAGATGTGAGGACGTACAGACAGACATGAGAAACTGATTGTGGATCAGGAACTGCTGCTGATCAAATGTTCATCAGCGCCTGACTTTCTGATGAAACTGATACGCAGAAAACCTCCGACTGCAAGGTGGAGTTATTCTTGGAAAACGCAGCCTGGAGGCAGCGCAGGTTAATGCAGCGTGAAGATGAGGTCACCGTCTAAGGTCACACCTGAGAGCTTCAGATCCTGTCAGGCCTGTTCTCACCTGGTTCCTCACTGACAGAACAGCAGTACAAACAGGGACAAACCAGTCAAAGGGGGCTTTATTCAGCTGTGCAACTTCATGAAAATGAAGGCTGTTACACTAATGACACCGTAACACTGAGCAGAGTGAACAGTGGAAGCAAAGCTAGTGTGTATTGTTAGTGCTGACCTATAAAAACAGGCTACATGTGCTGCTCCACTTCCAAAACACAATGCATGAACAGAGGTGAGCTGTGAGGCTGCAGAAGCTGCACTGAAAACAGGAAAAACATTTTAGGCTTCCACAAAAGAAGAACGGGAGCTGCAACAAACGTTTATTTATGCATCATTTCATTTAGCTTCAGTCCGGTCGCTCTGAAAGGCTGGTGTCATGTGACCATTTAAAGCTCTGCTGCAGGTTTATCCTGTAATAATGCACTTTGACTCAGGTTTAGGGCTGTGATGCAGCAATTTGTTTTAATCGAGTCAGCATTTTACTTTGGAGGAACAAACGCCGTCCATAGATTGGTTTTAAATCTTAACAGCTGCCATTTTCTCCAGATGGGTTCAGTTTTCACAGTGGATTCAAACCAGTAGCAAGAAAATCACTCCTGTCTGCACGTGTTTCAAGGCAATTACATGCAGTGCAATTCATTTCTGCAGCTTTAATGTTGGACATAAATAAACTGCACGATCACTGAAAGGTTCATTTCAGCGTGCGTCCCAGGCGATTTATTTAATCGATGTTTAGCAGTCTTGCTGCTTTCGCCCAGACTTCCATGCAGGGTTTCCAAATCCTGCATTTGTCTTCCAGCCCACATCTTCCCGGTTCAGTCTCAGCAGAAAGCCGACAAACCGTTCAGCAGCACCAACAGCACCGCCTACATCCCAACTCCAGCTTTATGATTTGACTCTACGGCAGCTTTGCAGGACTCACAGTTCAAAATAATGCTGTTTATGTCACACAGGGTCACAGTGCAGCACCTCAGTGCATCCTGTCTGAAACAAGCCCTCCCCTTTAGGCCAGCTGTCTTCTGATTGGATGCCCCTTTTAGACAGACAGCCAACAGGGTGGGGGGTAGGCGAGAGCGCGCAGCCTGAAGCAGACTGGACACACACACACACACACACACACACACACACACACACACACACACACACACAGTTTTAATGAGCGTGCACCACTGTGTGTGACTGTGTGTGTAAGGAAAAGCAGAGCAGTGACTCAAGCTGCCATCACAGGATTAACAATCTGCATGTTTTCCTCTGACTTTACACACCAATCATTGCAGAGCTACTCAGTGAGATCCCTCACCTTACCCAGCCATGATGCAGCACACCTGTCTGCACAAGTGGACGGCCAACGCCTTTTTTACACAACACACCTCTCACTCAACACACTGGGTAACGTCCAAAGGAGGCGGGTAAAACACACAGTTTTGCAATCTCAGAGCGATAAGGCCGGGTGCAGACAGACAGGCTCATTCAGGGGTCAACTTCACTCTGAGGCTGTAAACGAGTCGCTTCAGACGACAGACTCCCGTTACAGGATCACACACGGCACGGCGGAGGCTTAGAAAACTCTTACTGTGGAAACACTGCAAACCTAAAAGGTATTTTTACCTGGACTGTGTTTTCTTTGTTCTCAGTGACTGAAAGGAAACAAATTATCCATCTGGAACCGACATTTAGCCAACTGCATCAGACCTCCATCTGGGGACCCCATCAACCACTCACACCCACAGGTTTGACTTCACTGTGGTCACACTGCCTAAAGAAGCTTAATAGTTCTTCCATAAACGATTAGGACTTAAACATGAGTGATTTCAGTTTAACGGCAGACATTTATTTAAGGCCACATGAGGAGCTGGCCTGAGTGGAAGCTGAGCAGCAGAGGATGGAGGCATAAAGTCAGCATCCATCAGGAAACCAGAGGGTGTTCCTGCACTCACTGCTGAGCTGCTCCGAGATGGTGGGTTTATTTTGGTAGGTCGCTCCAATTTAGCGTCGCTGGTCCCTGCAACAAACGTGACATGAGCTCTGCAGGAAATGTTCACAAACTGATGCCGGTGCACGATTTTCCAATCACCACAATCTGACTTTAAGCGCTGCTGAGTCCAAAGTCCTCCCGCTAACAAACACCTCTGACACGTAAGGCTGGAAAATGATTCAGCCTGTTCTGAATCAGCCGCTGCTTCATTCTCTTTCAGCACTAATATTTACTGAATCAACATCACGAGCTCAAAGCAGCTCTTCAGACTATAAACTAATCAGGACGTGTTTACTGAGGCCATAAATAACAGGCTAATGAGGATACTCCGATAAAGAACATTTGGAAAATGAAATAAACCCAGAGATGATGGCAGTGAGAACGTGCACACACAAACACACAAACAGAACTGTGGTATTATCGACAGGCTTTATTGTGACCACTGTGACACCCTGAATCCCGGCGGTCAGTGAAAGCAGCAGACTGAGAACCATTGATCGGCTTCGGGTTCGAGGAACTGCAGAAGAGACTGAAAAGGCGAAGTCAGCGCTCACTGAAGCAAAACACACAAGAAAAACTGTTCAGTTTGGAGGGACTGAAGAGATTTCTGCCTCAGCGTGCAGTCCACACAAAGCCGGGGGCCTTCTGGAGGGGGTGCCACACCCCAGTGCTCTGTGAGAGCTGAAAAGGATGGGGAGTTACATCACTTTGACCCAGTGCCCGTCTGTCCCCTCCACCGAGTAACTGGAGTCCCTCTGCTGAAGGGTCTCCTGATGACGGGGATGGTAGAGATGTAGCTGCGAGCTCTGGGACAGAAACGAGCTTCCAGCCTGCAGGAATTCAGCCGTCAGACCTTCAGTTTGATTCATCACAGGACTTTATGTCCCTGAAGCTCCCGCTGCATCTGGAACATCTGCAGTTCCTCCTGCTTGGAGCTGAAATTCAACTAAACCTTAACGAGCTGCTCACTGATTGAAGGTGATTTTAAATGACCTGGAGGCAGGTACTTCAGACGCTTCCTTCAGTTTTGATGTTAATAGTTTAATCCTTTAACGCAGTCGATGCTAGCCAGGAAACACAAAACCAACTCCATTTATTTCAGTTTCCTCCAAACGAAGGAGGTGCTGCACCTTTAAAACCCAACACTGAATGTGGAGGACCCTCAACTCCAACACCTGAGTGAAATCAGAGGGTGCTGAGCCTTCAGTCTCCCTCCTTCTGATTGGTACGGTGTGTGTGGCGTCACATTGAATTTTAAGCACTGTTGTGTTTGTGTTGCTCACTGGAGGAAGGTTGAGGGGTATTTGTCTTCCTCAGCGTCTCTCTCTGGTGTGCACGTTCTCACCATGTTCCACGGTTTCTTCCATGAAACCACATTTTTCAAAAATGAATTGGAAATTAAATTTCAAAGTGCTTTTTCTCTCTTGTACTATTTTATTAGTGTTTAAGCTGCTGTCCCTTTTACACAGTATCAGAAGAGGCTTAGTCAAATTGGATTCATTTGCACCAACTCAGCTGAGCCTCACGGCGCTCAGTTCCACTTAAACGTGTCGGTCGATAGTTTTTCATTTCAGTTATTCGGTTTTGTTTGTAATCAAATAAATAAGAGGTTAACAGCTAGCACTGTACAAAAGTCTGCTCTGACGAGGACGTCGACAGGGATACGTGACCTCACATCAGCGCAACTCCTGCAACAGTTTTTCCTGTAACGAGCTGATGTTTAGAGTCAGCTGATGGGTATTGAAAATGGCTGCTGGGTCACCGTCAGGATCTTTGATCTGCTACACCAATAACTGCCACCCCCCACACCTGCCTGAACACACCTGAGCTCCTCTGACACAAGAGCATTTTGCAGGGTTTAAAATTCACCCACTGTGGTAAATTAAAGCATGCATGCAGTGACAGCTCACTGCATGCATGCACATCCTGTTAGATGAAGATTACATGCATTAATAAGCAGATGCATTCACACCTTTCAGCCCACACATGAACTGTTTAGCTGCCGGGATGTGTGTGAATAAAGCTTCAGACAGTATGATATAATGAGCATGCATGCTGCACAAACAGCTGTTTGTGTTCTTATTAACCTCCTGCAGGTTCGCCTCTTTATAAATGAGAGAGTCGCTGGTTTCAGCTCAGTCTGTGCAGCTGCTTCATGTCTCAGAGCTGAAACAGGACCAGCTCTGCCCAACTGTGTGTGTCCCACCCAGTCAGTCATTTCCTTTCCAGTGTGGAAAAACCAACCGTCCACCACAGCTTTACGTCGCTGAACGCACGCCGACCTCAGCTCACTCCCGGCCGCTGGGCGGCCTCGCTGCGGTTCCTCTCTCAGGCTTTCCTCCCCCTCAGAGTTCAGACGAGGCAGAGGAGCAGCTCTGAAAAGTTCAGCTGGAAACACGACACAATCGGCTCATCTGAAGCTCGTCTCAGCAACCGACTGAGTTTAGACCCCAAGGCGGCCTTCAAACCACACGCTCATTTCATTCATCTGAATCTCTCCAAATCTGACCTTCCCGACTCTCCGGGATCATGAAAGCTTGTTCATGTGTTCATGTCCACTGGGCCACTTCCTGCAGCTCGTTCAGGAAACCCTTAAAGACGCATTTCAGCAGTGATGCTTTTCACAGGAACACCAAGCAGGTGGACTAAGAGGAGGTTCACAGCTCAGGTAGAAGCAGCAGGTGAACAGTTTATCAGCAGGCTGTCATTTCTGGGTAATTTCCTGTTTCCTCCTCTGCGTCTGTTTAAATATATTAGTAACTTTGATTTGTTTGCATCCCTGTGAAACATGATGTGGCCACACACGAGATTCAGTGCTGTCGAACTGACCGCGTGACTGCTCTGACTAACTGCACAAAACACACACCTGGTCTTGCCAACAGGTAACCACAGGGAGGAGATGAGCTCATTTAGCCTGAGACGACACAGACGGTGAATCAGCTGCAGGTTGAGGCCGCGCTCTGGATGAGAGGCGACCTCCGAGGACAGACGCTGACGCACGAGCGGCACAAAGTGTGTTTAATGGAAAACAGGCCACTGCTGCTTTACAGCAGTGATGCTCAGGACGCGGCTCTTTGTTCAAATAAAATGTTTCCCAGGAAAGAATTAACACCGTACAGAAGATAAAAACCTGGTTTTTGACCACATTTCCCAGAATGCAGCTGCTGAACAGGCCCACCTGTCAGACCCACACCTACAGTTAACAAGTGTGAAGCTCAAGCTAAAAATAAGGCCAAAAACATCCTCCTTTATGAAGGTTTGAAAGATGTTGGTCATCTGATCCATCAGTGAGATCGAGTGTTTTTATTAACAGCACCTCAGAAATCATAACAGGATTTCACTCCTCTGTAGGAGACAGTCACAGATTAAAAAGGGTTACAGCTAACATCTCAGAGTCTCAGACAAAATCACAGAGGCTAAAAAAACAGACCTTAAGACATGTTAAAGAGCAGAAATGAGCTTCTACATGCTGAAGCTCAGACAGCCAGTTTCAGCCACTCTGCACCCTCTCAAACCTCTGAGAAGCTCTGTGACCTTTCAGCCATTAAAATCTGCCAACTCCCAAAACTGAAGCACCAACAGTGACTAAAACCAGCATCAGTCACGCCTATGATGACTCTTCCTGTCTCAGCTCTGATGAAGCTGATTATCTCTGTAATTTCTAAATGCACTCCTGCTTTATTCAGCTTACACTGCTGAACCTGATCATTTGGCTTTACAGCAGCATCAACAAGCACAGAGACACAGACGCTCAATTTAATGCACAAAACCACCTGAAAGTCGAGCTCTGGGTCTCTTCAGCACATGAAAAACATCAATAAAATCCCAGTTTGATAAAGAGCACACAAAGATACCACACAGGACTGTTTCAGACTTTTCTCAGTGAGCGGCTGCAGAGCGAACACACACACACACACACACACACACACACACACACACACACAAACTCATCTTTTTATCTTTTTTTTTTTTTTTTGGGGGGGGGGGGGGGGGGGGGGTATCTGAGGAGACTTGGACTCTCCACGAGGCGGCTCATTAGCACAGGTGTGTCCCCTCTCTGCGGGAACCTGCTCATTAAAACACACACTGCAGCCAAACTCCATGCAGAAACCTGCCAGTTTAACACTGCTGCTGACAAAAGTCTTCCTCTTCATCAGGAATGACCGTGGGGACCAAAGCCTCAGACCCACGGGGCTGTGGATTCTTTCAGGGACTCACACAAACTTTCAGATCTAAAAAGCGGGACGAGGAATTTCTGATCAGGTTAAAACGAAGTGAAAATAAGATATAGATATTCAGTCGATTCAACAATTACTTTAATTTCCGAGATAATAAAGATCATTGTTCGGGGTTCGGCTCGGAGTTCGTGTCGCCCTCTGCGTGGACAGAAGTACCAGGAATGATAAACTGGTTACAATAAGAGGAATGTAACAATGTTTCTTCTGCCTTTCGTTAACGTGCCTGTTTTGGTTGCATGTAAACTTTAACCCCTCTCACCTCGTTAAAAACGCTGCCAGGTGGGCGGTAGCAGCGCCGTGAAACCCATAAAACCGGGTTTTACAGGGAATATTTATCAGTATCTGAATTAAACTTATGCCGAATTGAAGAGCGGGTCGAAAAGATTAAGAAAATCATCTTTATGGCCAGGTGTGACATTTTTACTCGCATAGAAAAACTATTAAATATTAAATCCTTGAGTTTTTAAATGGTAGTCCGTTCCAGGACAGAAGACGGGGCAAAGACACGAAACTTGGAAAACTGGGAGAAAACTGGAAGAAAACTTTACTGGGAGAAGAAATATTTGGAATTCCAGCATGCCTGCTGTCTGCGGACTCTTTATTATGAGGCAAAGTTATTTCGGCTGAGGAGGAAGCTTCCAGATGAATGAATGGACCCGCATTACTCACCTATGGACACCAACTTTATGTTCTCCTTGTCCAGGAACTCCAGAGCCACCGACACGTTCTCCAGCTTCATCTGCCTGAAGGTGGGCCTCGGGTGGTACTTTTTGTACATTGTCTTGTGGCTCAGGACCTCCAGCAGGGCGATGAGCCTCAGGCCGTCGCCCAGGTCCAGCTGCAGGTCCACGATCCGCTTGTTGACGCATTTCAGGTGCTCGTTGATCCAGCGGGTGAAGGTGTTCTGCTGGATCTTCTTCCACGGGGCGTCCTCCGCCAGGTCCTTCTCTGTGGCCGGCATCCTGGGTGACGTTTGCCGCTGGTTTTGAGTAACGCTTGTGTCTCGGAGTCGGGTTCAAAGCTGCAGACAGTGGAGCCGTGAGCGCGCCGTGTTTCCTCGGAGCCGCCGCTGCTCGCGCTGAACTTTTTATGGACTAACGCTGCTGCGTTCAGGTGCTGCTCGGATTAATCAGCTTCTTCTTCTTCTCTCCGAGCTACCGCTTACCGTCAGCGACGTTTTACCGCCTCCCATCGGCATCAAAGCCTTTTCAGCGATTTCTTTTCTGCAGGCTGTCTTCAGAGTCCGTACACAGAGTAATTATTTAATAAATCATTATGAATGTAAATGCATTTAAAATATAATTCCATCATTTCCTAGTAAAGAACTCCTGTCAGTCACACTACAAGTTTCACTTCATTTATTTATTTATTGTACATGAACTTCGGTATATCTAATGAAGCCATGCAAACTTTTATACGTGCATCAGGACGGGATGGAATTTTGATGGTTTACTTTTTAGAGGCGGTGGCTACTTTCAATACTAAAAACTAATCACAGCATCTGAAAGGTTTCCTTTTTACCCACCAGGTGCTTCCAGCTGATTTTAAAGCCAAACTCTGAACCAGGTTAATGAGAGGACGGACTTTCATTGAATCTCAGCATAGCTGTTAAATCTGGCTGTGAGGCTCTCGCTAGCTTTCATTTGTTTACGCTGGAGAAACTGTAGCACACAATATTATATTTCGGAGTGGAGAGCAGCGCTCCTGCTCAGTTTATGTCAGTGAGCGAGGTCAAATCTGTCAAAGCAAAACTGAGACTGATGTAAAGCTGTCCCTCTGCGGAAGATCGTAAAAACACCGGTTGGTTTTAATCGAGTTTTTCATAAACTGTGAGCTTTTTTTCCTGCTTTTCCAACATTTCTTCCATTTTTGGCGCCTTGGATTTCATTATTTGGGCTTCATCTAAAACATGTAGCACCTCTTATGCTTGCATCCCTGTTTCTGTAAATGCTGCAGTGGTTTTCCCAGTGATGCTGATTGATGATCACTTCATGAGGAACAGATGCGAGTCCGTGTGTCCAGTTTATGAGAAACTTATTGTTATGAAAGCCTGCGTCATGCTCTCTCAGGATTTTAAATTTGATCTGAATGAAAACTTTATTGTTCCTGCTTGAAGCAGCAGACAGGAGTCTGAGGAGGAGCTCTTTATTCTGTCTACAAGTTTCAGTCGTCTCATTAAAGGTGACATCACGCGGGATGATTGATGCGTGTTTGTCATTCAGCTAATATCAGAGCAAACACACACACACACATACAAGTCCGGGCCTGTGTTAATTGTGCAATCTTTGCTTCTCTTCATTATGTCGTGTCTGCGTTGCATCACCTACAGCTCACTCTGTCTTAAAGGGACAGTTCACCTCAAACACACTCGGCCTGCTTTGTGTTCCAGTCGCACTTCTCGCTGCTCATAACTTTGTAGCTAGAGGGTCAAATTTGACCCGCGATTCAACTCAGACCAAAATACTAAGCAAAAATACTCACCTCATAGTTCACTTAGTGTGTATTCATATCCATGTAAACACTGTTATAGTTCATCTTATAACATATCACTCATTATCAATTAAAAACTTGTTTAAATTCACTCATTTTATTTCCTCTAGTGAAGACAGTGTGTGAGCATATCATCTGTTTTTATTAAACAAAGTGACATCTGTGGCGTTGCAAAACTGACCCGTACAGATTCATGTTAGGAAACAGGTCATTTTTCTTTCATGAAACCAACTTTATTTCACGAACATGAGTGCAAATGGAAAAATAAAACCATAAATAGAGTCTTGCTTGTTTTTCCTGCCACGGGCAGCTTCTTCTTCTTGTGCCATAACTGTCGTATCCAGGATGCCCCGATTCCTTTCTGCATGTCTACAAAGTCCAAGGCTGTTGTTGCATCATACACTGCCCAGAGTTTGATGCCATATTTCCCAGGCTTGCTTTGTGTGTGTATGTGTGTGTGTGTGTGTGTGTGTGTGTGTGTGTGTGTGTGTGTGTGTGTGTGTGTAGGGGGTTAGGAGTTGGGGGAGGAACCCACAGTGATGCATTTTTGACCCGTGACACCCAACCTTACCATATCACCTGAACAGAGCACTTCACTCTCAGACTGATGGCTTACTTGTGGTTCCTAGGATACTTCTGATAAGTCTGAGTGTTTTTTTGTTTTGTTTTTTAAACCTGATACTGTAGAAAACCTAAAAATGAATGTTGCTGCCAATCATTGACTCATCTCAGGACTTAATAAAATAATCAAATACTCCCTCAAAATACATTTTATGGAAATTATTTTAGTTGTTTTTGTTATGTCGATAAAATAAAAACAATAGTACAATGTAAGAATACTGGCCTTTTGAAGGGCAAAACAATATATGTAATATTTGATATATTCATTACAGGCTGAAGTAGTTTTAAAAGACTGGAAAAAGTGGAAAAAATATTACTTTATAATATTTTGACAGCAGTTTTTGGGAAGGGGAGGTGTTTTTTTTTTTTTTTAAGGATCTCCATTAACGTGTTTATTCTGTCCGTGTGCCTGTTCCAGTTCTGGGAGGCGATCGGTGAGGAGCGTGGCATCAACCCCACCGGGACCTGCCACGGAGAGCGCGACCTGCTGCTGGAACGTACTTCAACGAGGCTACAGGTTAACTGCCTCCGACCTGCACAGGCTGATTACCTAATGTCTGGGTTAGGCGAGTAATTCAGAAGGTATAAATTGGATTTTTAAGATGCAAAGAACCATCAGTCCCATTTTGTAAATGGCCCGTTCTCAGCTCGCTGTGATCGTCTGCTTGATTGTTTTTATGACAGGTGGTCTAATGAATTTGTTAAGCACTGTATGTCAGATTTACACATTTTTATCATTTTCATGAATTAAAAATAGCTCACTTAGAGAAGTTTGGGCATAATCATAACATGCAACACTTTATATACGACAACACAGAAAAACACCACCAAACTCAGAATGTGTTCTTTGGAATTTTTGTTGCATGTTGAATTAAATATTTTATGATTAGAGTGCAAAATCACAACAGTCTATTTTAATGCTCTAATACTGTAAAATACAGGAACCAATGACTAACGTACATATGCAACACTTTTTTCATATTTGACAACACAAGAAAAAAAATGAAAAGATTTTTTTTTTTTTTTTTTATTGATGCCAATTTTAAAACAGTACAACTCAAGATTAGAAAGGGCCAAATTAAAAGGATGTTTCGTACTGTAGGGTAAAGACTCTACAGTACGAAACATCTTTCTCTCTGGTACTCTCTACAGTACCAGAGAGAAATCCCAACAATCAAATGATCCCCTATGAGCAAGCACTCGGCGACGGTGGGGAGGAACAACTCCCTTTGAACAGGAAGAAACCTCCGGCAGAACCAGGCTCAGGGGGGGGCGGCCATCTGCCGCGACCGTTTGGGAATGTTGGGACTCAAAAAGGAGACGGGGTGATGTTTAAACCATCATTTAATCATTGCTGCCCTTACAGAAGCACCTAACGGGCTTAAGAAAAGCTTTTCCCACTGTTGAACAGAATCTGGAAATTTTGGACTTCTTTGGGGGAGGACTAGGGAAGACACCGAGATCCATTTTTAGGTTCCTCAGGACAGCTTCATCAAAAGATGAATCATGGGCCATAGCAGCCTCCAACACCTTGTCTGGGGATCCAAACTCCTTGATGAGTCTTTTAGATAAGGATTTGGTGAATTGGTACATGGAGTCCTCCAGACTTCCGGCAGACTCTATGTTGCTGATATGTTGGTTCACCAAATCTTCGAGACGGTCCAAGACGATTTTTGTTTCCTTGCTAGACAGAAGATGTTGCTTCCTGGATTTTGTGATGATCCGGATTAACAGAAAGGAAGTGAGGTTTTTGGATATTTTCTCAGCATCAAATGATGACACAGACACTTGTGACAGACCCTGCTCAGACTTTTCAGAGGGTGACGGCTGAGTGATGTGACCTTTTGAAGCCCCAGGAAGAGAGGCCAGTTTACGCTCAGATATTATTTTCAGATGTTTGCACTTGGACCTTGATACTGGCGCGGAGTGACAGGATCTAATATATCGTTCTTCTGGAGATGTGCTCCTGGGCCTTAATGTTGGCGCAGAGTGTCTGTATCTAGTAGAACTTTTTTGTGGCAATAATCTGACCCTACGCCTGAATGCAGGAACTGGGTGACTGGATGTAGCAGAGATTTCTTCCAGACTTGAGCACTCAGACCTTAATGTTGATGCAGAGTCACTGGATGTAGAAGAGCTTTCTTCGCAAGACGGGCTCTCGGACCTCAATGGTGATGCAGAGCGTCTGGACCTAGCAGAGCTTTCTTCCAGAGACGGGCTCTCGGACCTCAATGGTGATGCAGAGCGTCTGGACCTAGCAGAGCTTTCTTCCAGAGACGTGCCCTCAGACCTTAATGGTGATGCAGAGCGTCTGGACCTAGCAGAGCTTTCTACCACAGACCTGCTCTCGGACCTCAATGGTGATGCAGAGCGTCTGGACCTAGCAGAGCTTTCTTCCACAGACGTGCTCTCGGACCTCAATGGTGATGCAGAGCGTCTGGACCTAGCAGAGCTTTCTTCCAGAGACGGGCTCTCGGACCTCAATGGTGATGCAGAGCGTCTGGACCTAGCAGAGCTTTCTTCCAGAGACGTGCCCTCAGACCTTAATGGTGATGCAGAGCGTCTGGACCTAGCAGAGCTTTCTTCCACAGACATGCTCTCGGACCTCAATGGTGATGCAGAGCGTCTGGACCTAGCAGAGCTTTCTTCCAGAGACGGGCTCTCGGACCTCAATGGTGATGCAGAGCATCTGGACCTAGCAGAGCTTTCTTCCAGAGACATGCTCTCGGACCTCAATGGTGATGCAGAGCGTCTGGACCTAGCAGAGCTTTCTTCCAGAGACGGGCTCTCGGACCTCAATGGTGATGCAGAGCGTCTGGACCTAGCAGAGCTTTTTTCCGGCGATAAGCTGATCCTGGGCTGTGACTGGGCTGTGGATGTAGCAGAGCTTTCTTCCAGACAGATGCTCTGCTCTGCTGTACTCAAAGCAGATGCTGGCCTTGAAGGGCAGGATGCTGCAGATTCTCTGCCACTTTGTTCCAAAGCATCTGACAAAGCATCTGCTGGGGTCGGGGCTGTTCCAATAAGGTCCCGGATGTCTCCTAGTGCCCCAGAGACTAGATCAGCTTGAATAGTTTGATCTAACTCTTTATTCTCCAGCCAGAGGACAATCTTCTGCACGTACTTTTCTACTAAGTCTTCTATGAGAACATAGAGGACTTCATGTGAAAACCGGCGCCGTGAGCCGTCTACTGGAGTCCTGGAGATCACAGATTCTGAGAGAGATCTTCCCATCACAGGCACCGGTTTTTCATATTTGTCGTTGACCGTTAGAAGATCAAATATTTTGTCCGTCAGTTCCCTCGTAATATTCCTGAGTTCCACGCTATTTCCAGTGTTTTCCAGATCATCGGGACCAATGCAATGTTCTTCTTTCTTTGTCAGTTTGTTATACAAATTGATAACATATGACTTGATGGTGTCAAAGTTGAAAGGAGAACAACGTTTACCTGTGCTCTCCGGGGCTGGCGTCTGTATAGAAGTACGGGAGGACGTAGAAGACTCAGGACGAGGAGTTTGAGGCACTGATCCTGGGAGGCTTAAATCACTACTCTCAGGGGGGGTCTGTCTGTCATCCTGGGGGGGTTTGGCCATGTTTAACAGAGAAATCAAATATTTCCTGTTTAACCTAAGTTTTCTTTTCAACCCTTTTCTCATTTTTTCAAACTGTTTTTCCGCAAACATGAAAAACAGTTTTTCGCGGACATTTTGTTTGGCTAAGCCTGTAGATGGTAAATTTGAGGTGAAGAAGTCTCTCACTTTACTGATCATTAAACTCCTGTCAGAGGCGTGTTTGGGTGAGCAAGATGCATCACTGGACTCCTGTTTTTCAAATGCTATTTCCACTAATTCTGATGCAGCCTTTTCTGCCGAGATTGGATCGTGGATGTTTTCCGCTCGTCCCTCGGTGTGTGTGAACTCCTCGCTTTCTTCATGTTTCTCCACTGCTGCTGCTTTGTCTGTGAGCCCCATGTCCATGCCTTCTTCCACACCATCAGGAGTATCATCCCCTGTGATATCTGTGTGTTTAATCCATTTTGTGAGAATTGAAGAAACCTTACTGGTGGCTGATTTCACTGTGGTGATGGATGTTGTGCTTTCATCACTGGAGCTTGAATGATCTTCCCTTCCCATGCAGCAGCGCTCAAGCCGACGTATATACCTTCTCAGGCACGAGGCAGCAGACGAAACCATGCGACGCAGTTTCTTTATGTTGCTTACTCTTCCATTGACGTAGATAGAAGGGTCTGATGGCAAATTGGGGCTCTGTGTGAGCAGAGAGATGGCCGCGTTGACCTTCTCCGTGACCTCCTCCTCAATCATCTGCGTCAGCTTTTGAGCGCTCTTACATGTCTGTTTCAGGACATTGAGAGAGCTGGCAATGCTGTCTGAGACAGAGTCTCCAAGAGATGTATTTATGTTCTCCATTACATCTTCTGGGCTTTCTCCCCTGATCGTCTGGCTTTGAATCAGAGGCAGAACAATTCTCATGTTTTTGGCAGCGGCGATCTGAATGATTTCAGAAATCAGATCAGCCAGAAGTGCTTTAGCATCTGAGTCCCAAACACCATCTTTTATCATGCTCCACTGTAATTCAGAGAGCTTCTCAAAATAGCCATTAAAAGCTGGTAAGAAGTCCTCTGCTGTGACCACGGTTGTAATTTTAGCTTCGTGTTTTTTCATTGTTGACATTCTCAAGTTTGAGCTCCTGCGTTTCTATCTTGTTTTTCTGAAGTGCTGAGTGTCAGACATCCAATGTATGCCTTCTGTTTTGTGACGTCATCAGCGATCACGATCACAGACATTAGAACCTTCAAAGGATTTTCGGCCGCTTTTTTATCTGAAACTAAACAAGAACGCGCGCGCAGAAGCGCGACTCGAAGGAATCCACACGTGAACGCGCATGAATGAAAATCAGGAGCGCGCGTAGACGTGAAGCAGCGCGTCATAGTTTTCAGTGTTACAGGCAGAGCCTTCCCCTTTAAGACTGTAGCCTTATGGGTAATGTATTTCAAGCCACAGGTTGTGTGTTGTAGGCTAAGAGAGACCACCCACTTTCTCCGCCCCCTGTTTGTGTGTCTGCGGGTTAGCGCGGGAGTGGAGCGCGAGGGAAAAAGTGTGTTAGGTGGCGATGGAAAGTAAGTTATGCCTGATTGCCAGATGCTGCAGCCCCAACAAGAGTTTTGGCTCAGTTATGACTGAAATGTTGGTATAGCACTGTTCGCTGTCCTCGCTTCCTGTAAGGGAATAAAGTTCCACTGCATCTCTCCTCTTCGCTGAGCTGACCTACAGTAGACGAGCAAGCTAGTTACCAGCTACAAGCCAAGCTAAGTATCCACAGGTTTTTTTGACAGAGTGCTACTTCCGCTGTACGGTTTTACACTTCCGGTTACCCAAAGTCAGCCAGAGTTAATGACAAAATTCGGTTACTTTGTGCTTTATTAGTTGGAACATGAGCTCGGGTTCAACTTGTGCTGTTGTCGGTTGTCACTACATCAGTCTGTACATTTTTTTTCACAATATTTTATTCTGTAAATTTGTTCCTTATTCCCCTAATTATACTACCCAGTTGCACATCCTATTACTGTATTTTTCCTTATGTTTTAAGTTTTCCTTTAATGTACAGCCTCTTATTTGTTTACGTTATTTTATTTATAGTGTGACACTACAGCATACAGCCTACACAAAGCTTAAACAATGCCTGCCTTCATGTAAACACGTAGCAGTTAGCAAGATGACAGCTGCGTGTCTCCTCGATCACAGCCTTCGGCCAGTCCAGTGTTTCTGTTTCAGTGATCTGAACACTCTGATATCCAGATCAGTGATTTACCTTCCACAGAATAGCTGCAGTATCACTACATGATTTCCCTAATCAGCGATTCAGGAACAGCTGACTGTCTCCACCGCTCCACCCATGCTAAGCGCTTAGCTTGGCCGATGCTCTTGCTCGGCTCTACAGCTGCTTTAAGGAAAATGTTGGAATATGATATATGCTACATACATTTACTTACGTACGTTTACTTCCCTGAGAAATTTGTCTGGAAAATAACTTAACTGATTAAAAATACAGAAGCTTATAATGTTCTGTGAACTTTGTGTTCTGACTGTACAATGAGCCACACTGATGGAGACTAAACAATGATAGAAATGGAGACTTCGAGGTCACCCTGTTGTTGAAATCATCTGTTTTCCACATTCTGTTTTGTAAATGATGTAATCAAGACTGTAACTTGAATTAGAAAGGGCCAGTACTTCATGCCATCTCACACGAGTATGGTATGCAGTTCTGACCCGGATTAATCTGTAAACTGTTTGGAAATGGCTTTATTAAATTTAATAATTGGACTCCTTATTCTGTTGTTTTGTCATTCCTGTTCGATGAAACGAACACGCAGAAACCTAAAGGCTTAAACAGCAAACAGCACACACACTCACTCTTCATATTATTTTAAATTCCTTCAAAAACAACCTCGCCTTGTTTGTTAAGCATTACTTTATTGATTTTATTGCTTTGAAGGTAATCTGGTGCTCTTATAATTACGTGATTCCATCAACACCTTCGGAAAAAAACATGGTAACTGATAATGTGGATGTAGCTGACTTCAGGCCATAATTTCATGTCATTTACACAAGTGACGGGTGAGGCACTGTTACCTCGCTGCTTTTTAAAACATCCTTGCAATGTATCCACCTCCGATGTGGTACCATTTAGGCCAGGTAAAAGAAACTGCAGTGTCAAAATGTTTCAATGAACATTTTGTGTAAGCCTGCAACCGTAAACAGCAGTGCAAATGGAAGTAAACTACCGGTTTCCGCTATGAATTATGGGTAATGGCATGAAGTCAGGAATAGTCTCTGGAGCTTGAAAAAAAGGCGACTGGACTTTTTTTTATTTCTTGAAGACGTTCCTCCTCTCATCCAAAAGGCTTCTTCAGTTCTCAACCAAAGGTGGAGAGACCCCGGTATTTAAACCCCTGTGGGCGTGGTCTCCTGGAGGTGGTTATGACCCTCTATTGTTCATGTGCGTAAACACATGTGCCCAGGTGTGAAAGGAGGCGTGGGTCATTTCAATCAGTGGTTTCAGATCAAACCAACTTAGGACTCCGCTCCATTGTTTCCTGTGGCCTATTGAGGTCACTGGAACAAAGGTGTGAATGGGGGCTGAGACGTCTGGGGAGGGAGCTCAGGACAGCACTGTAAGCGGGGGAAAGCTGGTGACGTAATCCACCTCCTCTGTTCAATGATGGTTGTTTACAGTAGACACAGATGCTTCTTTTACTCCTCTTTCAAACCATCTGTCTTCCCTGTCCAAAATGTGAACATTGGCATCCTCAAAAGAGTGACCTTTGACCCTCAGATGCAGACATACAGCTGAGTCTTGTCCTGTCAAGGTGGCTCTTCTATGTTGTGCCATCGTTTGTGAAGAGGCTGTTTGGTTTCTCCGGTGTAGAGGTCCGAGCACTCTTCACTGCCCTGGAGAGCAGACACTACGTTGCTGATCTTGTGTTTGGCGGGTTTGTCCTTGGGATGGACCAGTTTTTGTCTTAGGGTGTGACTTGGTTTGAAGTATTCTGGGATGTCATTCTTGGAGAAAATTCTTCTGAGTTTCTCTGACAGGCCTGACACATAAGGGAGGACAAAGTTGTTCCTCTTGTCCTTCCTATTCTCTCTAGTTTGTGTTTGGCCTTCATTCCTGTGCATCTTGGCTGATTTGATGAAAGCCCAGTTGGGGTAACCGCATGTTTTGAGGGCTTTCTTAATATGTGTGTGTTCCTATTGTTTCCCTTCTGCCTCAGAGGGAACGCTTTCTGCCCGGTGTTGTAGGGTCCTGATCTGAATGAAAACAGTCCATCATGTCTAAAAGCAGGTCAAACACCCTAAATTACATATTTCCTTAAAAGCCTATGTCCTCTAAATTGGATCTGGCTTGCATTGGTATTTGTTCCACCCTCCTCATTGTCATGGACATGACACAGTTTTACAGTGGGCTTATGCACATGAGTGAAACAGTGATGCATCCCAAAAAAAATTGATATTCAACCTCAACCCTTCAGCATTAATAAAAGTTAGGCTCAGGGGACAAGGAAGTGGTATGAGGGGGGGCCCTTCGAAGGTTGAGTCTCGTTCCGTTTTCCATCCTCAGTGATTGGCTGCTCCTCTCTGATTCTTTCCACATGTCCCAAACAGTTCTGACTCAAACCCAGGCCATGTGTCGTACCTGCTCACCCGCTGAGTGAAACTGACCAATTGTGAGTTCTGGATGCAAACGCAAAAAGGGTAATAAGGTTTAATGTAACAAAACTTTTCATACATGAAGGTGTTCAGAGTCTTTGAGCTGTGACATTTAATCTAATGGATCAAAGAAACGCAGCCTTCATCTTCAAACATTTTAGTTTCTCATTTGAAATTCAAACCTAAAACTGCGCTCCTCCATCATCTCTGCACATCCTCATTCAGGGCTGGACTGGGGCAAAAAATCAGCCCTGGCATTTTTGGCTTACACCAGCTCACAACTATGTCTTAAAAGCATTTGACACTGTCTTACTCTTATTCAGTGTGGGCATACCTTTTGCTAATAATACTTTTATGCTTTTTTTTACACTTAGTTTAGTAATGCTTAAATTGCAAAGCTTTTACATATTTAGCTTTTTTTTTAATCTTTTATTTTGCATTTAGTGCTTTTTTAACATGTTAACATGTTTAACCAGCATAGAGGCTACAAATTCAAACTACTGTGCAGCCTTTCAACATACCTTTAACCTAAATATCTAAAATGCTATGATGGACACTTGCTGCTCAGCCAACACTTCTCGGCCTTGACCTTGTGCTATTTTATCAGATTAAGGTACCGTGGCTGACAGATTTTGGGAAGTATGCAAATACCAATAAATACTGATATTAATCAATCGCCATTGCTCATCATTCTCATGTAACAGAGCTAACGTTACCTCCATCACCTCAAAGTCCCTGTATTATCCTAACGTTACTGCCTTCGTACCAGTGGTGGATGCTGGTCTTTCAAGGAGGGGAAGCTCAATTTCAGCCTACATCGTAAAATGTGTCGGCTTATTTATTCTACCCTCCGTTCCTTTTCAAGAAAATGATCTGTGACCCTGTCTACCAACAAGGCCTCTTTTCCAGGGACTTGACTAGTGTCCTCTCAATGGCCAGCAGAGGTAGGCTGCTTAAACGGCCTTGGCCCATGGTGTTGTGGGTGTAAGACTTGAGCCGCTTTAAACAGGAGAAGCTCCTCTCTACACCTGCAGATGTAGCTCCAATCGTTGCCACTAATGACAATGGTTTGTACACCTGAGGCATTGCACTGTCCAACTCCGGTCCACAACATTCAAACTGTCTGCCATTATGTGCAGCTTGCTACCTAGCTAGCTTGCTAGCTGGGACTGGCGCGAGGCTAGTGTTCAGTGTGTCCGCCTGTGAGTGCTTTGTGACGGTGGAGGGGCTCAGCAGCACCCGCTGGACAGAAACTGCGATAGAAGTAAGAAAGAGTGACAGAAGTCAGTCTCTAAACACAAGCAGCTACAAAAAACCACCAGAAATAGAAGCTCGATTTGTCGCTAGTCGTTTTTAACAAAGAAAATGCCGCTAAGAGGGTTAGGAAAGTCTCCGGTTCAACTCAGAACAGAATGAAAATTTAAAAATGCTCCCATGGACGTTTACACCAAAAGATCGCTGATTCGCTCATTTCGCTGTCAATCAAAAAGGGATTCAGCCTCAGACAGATCATCCAATCATCATGCAGAAGCTGAGCCAGCCGAGGCCAGCCCACTGCCCCATAGACCCCCAGAGACGCTGAGCGTCCGATGGGCGGGACAAAGCCCAGCATTTATCCAATGACTCGTCTCGTTTCGCTGCACTCTCTGCTTTGCTATTGAACTCTGCGGACGCTCAGCGTCCACACTGTTTAAAGCACTGTGAAGCTGCGGGAATAAGAGAGAGGAAAGCCGCGTCGTTACCAGTGATAAGAAGCTGATTCTGAACAAAAGTTGAGCGCGTTGTAGCGCATATTTAGTCAATGACATGTACACACAACAGTATATGTTTGATCACTTATTTTTTGACATTTTAGGGGAAGCTAAGCTTCCCTTGCAGTCTTAGAGCAATCGCCTCTGCTTCGTACATACTACACTTTCCCGCTCACTCTGTCCCTCGGTTTCCAAAGCCTGCATCTCTGGCTGCTCCTCTCCCTGCTGCTGCTGTCTCCACCTACAGCAGAGGGGCCCTAAGCAAGATTTGATTTGAGGCCCCCTTCATACCACTTCATTGTCCCCTGAACTTAACCGTTATTAATGCTGGAGGCTTAAAGTTGATTATTTTTTTTAGGATGCATTACTGTTTCAGCCTTTTCAATTCAATTGTATTTATACAGCACCAACTCACACCAAACAGATGCCTCAAGGCACTTTATACTGAAAGGTAAAGACCCCACAATAATTACAGAATAAACCCAACAGTCATCCTAATCTTAAAAATAGAGAGGGTGTCTGTCTCCTGAATCCAAGCTGGGAGCTGGGTCCATAGAAGAGTCCACCCTAGAAGTAATAAATGCACGAATTAGCTTTTCAGCATCAGTCTGGGACAGAGTGTAGCCTACTCATTAAATTACTGTTGTTACAAGTGTACAAATCTGGACAGTTAGAATAGTCTCTTCTTTCTTTTAGGACATTTGTAAAAAATTAAAACAAACCAAAAAAATTTCATGACAAATGTGGATGAGCTTGGGGGGCCCCTGGTGGTCAGGGGGCCCCTGGTGGTCAGCCACATATGTCGCCTATGCCTCTGGCTCGCTCTTCCTACAGCTGCTGTTGCTGGAGCATTGCTGTTACAGAGGATGTGGAGGCTACAGCAGCGAACATGTCTGTGATCTTTGCACATTTTGTAGCATCTACAGCGACACTCTTCACTTCACGTAAATTCGCTTCACCCCCTTTTTGTCGCTTCGGTTTCTCCATGTTCTCTCTCCTCACACGCGCTCATCACTGAAACGGGAGTCACAGAGCACCAGCAGAGAAAGGGTGGGGCCGCTTTCATCCTATATCCTGATTGGTTCTGTCCACTGTCTCTGTTAAAGATGGGCCAATGGGCCGCCCCCTCTAAATTGTGGGCCGGTCTCTTAGAAAAAAAAAAATCCAACAGCATCGGCCCGAGGACTGTCGGCCCACCGGGCAAATGCCCGGTACGCCCGATTACCAGTCCAGCCCTGTCCCATTTCACGAGTCCTTTAACTCGATACTCTGATGCAGTTTGTAATGTGAGCTGTCACAGTAGAAACATTGTCCTCTGATCCAAACTGATCACTTCAATGCCCTTCTTGCTGCTTCCATTTCAAAATAAAAGCATGCAGAAGCCGTTTACAAGCAGGATGGGAATATTCAGCATCCTCTGGAGTATTTATATATTTGAATGCAGACTGAGCTCATCTGTGTGTGAATAAAGAGACAGGAAACAGGGTTGGTGGGTCAGCTTGCTACAACTTTAATCCAAACGTCGCTCTGCATATTCAATACATCCTCCTCATATCCTCTACGTAGCTCCTCTCATATCTCTACACAGTTTAACAAAATAAGTCTAGTAGCAGATCATCCGATAACATTTTATCTTACATCTCTGTTCTGTAGTGTTTTTCTCTTTAAACATCAGGAGTATTTGTTCGTTGTCTTTTTATTTTAGTTCTTTTTAAACACGGAGACGAGACAGAGTACACGAACGATGACGACCGCAGCTCAAGAGTTCAGACTGTGAACGACACACACACACACACTGACATGTCAGAACACTTCTGCAGAGGCCTGATGGCTCGTGACTTCTTTCTACTGTGACTTGTGCGAATCTATAGTAGAGTCCAAGAATAAAAGCAGAGCTGAGGTGCAGACACCAGCTTTATCCACCCAGACTCAGCCGGTAAAAAAGAATTCCTTTCATATTTGACTCGTGTTCAGAAAAAGCTGCTCTTTTCTTGATGAACCTATTTTGGAGAGTCTGGTCATTCGCCAGCGAGCAGCTTCCCTCTCTGACTTCTCACCGTTCAGGCCTCAGACCATCAAACCAAGAGTGTGTGAGTGTGTGTGTGTGTCTGCACACATACACAAACTGTGGTGTTAGTTACATCAGAGGCACTTTGACCCCTTTTCTCTGTGCCCCCAACATGGAAAAAAGGAACCCCCACATAAAATAAATCTGACTTTATTTTAATATTTTGGCTTCAAGTTTCAACCTAGACCCCCAAACTTCCCCCAAAGGAAAAAAACCCACAGAGAAAAAAACGCCACGTTAGACATCCAACATGGCCGAGTGACCGCAGACCAAGCGGAGCTTCCTCCCAGCAGCCTCGGGTTCGCCATGACGGGCCGCCGAGCATTTGTGCTTCGTTTGTGCTCTGACTTTGCTGATTGTTCAAACTCAGACCTGCTCGAGCCTGACGCCATGGAGGTGCTGCAGACTGAGCGAGTGTGTTTAAGGCTGAAAGCCTCAACAGACTAACATCTACCTGGACACAAAGAAACAGGAGACACACATGCAAACTACCTGTGGGAAAGAAAAGAGCCAACTTGACAAAGTTGGAGTAAAATGGTGCCAAAGACCAGCAGCTCAAACTAATCCATCAGTAACGATGTTTGCAGGAAAACCGCCGAGCGCACCACCTCCTTTGTTCCACAGGAGGCGCTCTCAGGACGGTCACTCACTTCCGCCAACGTCCTGAGTACGACGTAAGACTGCATCCGGCCTCGGACGGGGATGTCTGAGGTTGTGGGGAATGTGGAGTCATTACTCCCAGGTCCGCTCTGACCCGGAGTGATAGCACCCGTTCAGGGCACCAATCATGGTTTACACGACACTCTGAGACTGGTAGAAACCAGCCAAGGTTCAACGACTGTGACCCCTCAGTGTTCAGAGCTGGGTGAACGCTGAGGGCATCTCTGCGCCTGGTTCCATCCCCGTTTGTCTCGGCTTCGGTGGGACACGGGAAGAGGGAGGGGCCGACTCCCCCTGGCTTTAAGTCCAGCACGGGTCAGGATATCATCACCAGTTAGTTACTGTTTGGAAACTGTAGCCACCAAGGACGTGTCCGGTCCAAAATCCTTAGAGGATATAAAGTGTTTTATTTCTATTTGGACATAAAAATTAAACCTTTGTGTGCGTTTGTAAACTCACACACAAACCTGTGTGTGTGTGTGTGTGTGTGTAAATAAATGTTTTCTCAGTTTATTCGTGTTAATCGAGGATGATCTCAGATCAGTTTCTGTAAAATGGGATTATCAAAAAGAGGAGCAGCTCCTGATCTGGATCTGATCTGGACCAGCAGGAAGCTGGTCTGAAGGATTCAGAGAGGAAAATTAAAGCCATCACACTGTCTGTTCTCGGGTTAAAGGTCAAACAGATTCTGACCCATCAGTGAGCCCCCCGAAGCTGCTGGAAACGCCACGTTGGCCTCCACCCGTCTGTTAACGGTGGAACCGAGACGAGCGCCACATCAGGTAGGGTTTGTGTGTGTGTGTGGAAGCTCCGCCTGTGGCAGAATGTTGTGTTACCGGGAAATCAGCAGAGACGAAAACCAAGGGGGGGAAAAAAAAAAAAAAAAAAAAAAAAAAAAAAGAGCCCCCACCAGAGCTGAGAGTGAGAATAAGAACAAAACTCCCTGCCACAGAAAAATGAACCAAAAAATAAAAAAGAAACCAAGAAGCTTCTGAGTCCTCTGTAGAAACCACAACCTTTATATTCCCTCTACAATTATGTACAATTAAACTTTATACAGGTAAAGCCGTGACGCTCTCCTCGCCGCGCTCCGTGTGTGTGTGTTTGCTTGTGTTTGCGTGTCCTAGGTGGAGCTGCTCTTGGAGAGGTTGGGGTAGAGGACGGCGGCCGTCACGGCGACCATCACTGCGACGACCGGCATCCAGGAGCTCCAGCCGCTCTGTTGGAGAGACGATGAGAAGGTGTGAATAAAGTTAGTTTGAACCTTACGAGCTAAACTGGACGGAGACAGAAGGAAAGAGGAGAAAGATGAAGAGGAGGAGCAGAGGGAACGAAGCCGTTTCAGTCCAAAAGATGATATTATTTCTTTCTGGGGCAAAGATTCATCTGATCGGACGCAAGAATGAAGAGCGTCATTGCTCATAAAGAACTGTGCACATGAATTATGACTGGACCCATCAGTGAGTCCGTCCCGCCCAACTTTACAGCAAAAACAAACATGTTCCCAGCCCGCTGCAAAAAAAGGTCTGACCTCTGACACTTTCCTGTTTTTACTGAAATAACTCGTCCAGATTTCGGGCTGCGGCTGCTCGACTGACGGGCGAGACACGACCTTCTGCTAAACTTCACCTGTTCACCGGCTTTCTGCCTTTTACAGCGTTTACGTGTCCAGCAAACATCCAGCATTTTATTATCGCGGAGGCTTCAAATGTGGAGACCACAGAACAGCGGGAGGCATCATGATGGCTGCATCCACCTTTTATAATCAGTCTGTGGGATCAATCAGGCAGTCCCTCTGACAGCAGCTGAAACAGCTTTTTGAAGTAAAACTTCATCCTCGATTATGTGCAGTGAAGGCTTAAATAATCTGTGCTTTTATAGAACCAACGTTCCTGCCGTGAGTGTTTGTGAGCGTTCCTCCAGCTCTCTGCAGGTATGAACCATCATCACTCAGAGAAAATATCATCTTTTGGGACTTCAGGGCAGCCAGAGAAAAGCAATAAAAACAGAAACAGCAAAATAAATGAAGTTACCGGAGCAGAAAAACAGAAACGTTAGAGACCAGTTTCCCCTCGAATAACTGGGAACACTGGTCTGACATTCCTGAACAAACAAGCAGCAAACACAACACGGGACGATGGACACGATGGAGATGCTGCAGAAAATAAAAGTATGAGCGGCTGCAGAAAAAAGAAAACCATGAAAATAAGTGAAGCTGAGCAGCAGCTGGATGCAGGAAACAAAGAAATGAATGCATGAAATTAAAAACAAACCCTGCAGAAAGAAGCTGGGAGAAAAAAACAATTACATAAAACTAAAAACGAAGCAATGAAATCCTGACGGAGAGCAAGAGGAGAGGGAAAAGGGTCGGACTGGAGCCCGGATCTTTAAAGGGAAACTGAAGCGTGACCTTTGAACCCTGTCATCTCTTCTCCTAAAGTCAGGGTGAAGCATCTCTAACCTCACACCTACACCATCTCAGAGATGAACACTGAGCACAGGAGGCGTTCAGGTACCGTGTTCAGTGTAGGACAGCCTCGTTAAAGCTGAAGCCTGAAACAGGTGCAGGTGAGGCGAGCGTTTGCTCCAGTGCTGCAGACGGCAGACAGAAACCTGCTGTTCCTACAGCCGTGCGTGAGACGCACAATTAAAAAAAATGATCCCACACTGTGAGAGTGATGCAACCCCGGCGCTCAGCTGCTTCTAACAGTTCACGTCCTGTAATTCAGACACATCGTTAGTGTTGTTCTTTTAATGAACTTAAATATAGATTAAAATCAGCCTAATAAACTGATCTCTCTCTGTCAACCATGTGGAACCAGTTTTGTCTGAGCCTTAAAAAAACAAAAAACAAAAACGCAGATTAGCCGCTGAAAACACGATTATATCGTTTAAAACAAACGTTTTTATCCTTTTCAGACCGCTCTGAGCACGTCATGGCTAAAAAAGAACCAATGGCTGCATCCCACTCAGTGAAGGTCCTGATGTCATACTCACTCAATTAACCACATGCCACCACAGACTGTATATATAAGGTGGATGCCACACCCTTGTGTTTTTTTAAGTCTGGTTTTTGCAGTCGCCTCTTTGGTGTTTGGAAACCACACGTGATGAGCGAGGGTTGGTGTGACTGAAACACCGAGCGACACTGCATACTCAGATGGTGGCCTGTCAATCACCAATTAGCCGCGCCCTGTTTTATCATCCCCTAATCTTTCTATAATTCACAAAATAAACATGATTATCTATTTAATAAAACTAGCGACTGAGACCATATATCAATCAGGAAGGTGTTTACTGAGGTCACAGATCACATGAGCTCAAGGGTCATTTTCAAAGCCAAAAAAAAAATGACAGCCAAAGGAGTCTCCCCCTGCTGGTCACTGGAAAGAATGCAGGTTTAATGCATTTTAACAACAGCTTTACTTTACAGGCCTGGAAGCTGCATCCCTCTTTTATATCCAGTCTTTAGCCTCGTTTACCGTTTGTAATTTAACCGTTTTTTCCTGCTGTGACGGGTCAACCACCGCCGCTGTGAAGAGCACGAAGCGTATGTATAAGCCTCCCTTTAAATGGAGGGAGCCCATCCCTTTAAAGAGCAGAGGGAAGTGTTTGCTGCAGCAGAGCAGAGGCAGAAACGAGACCAACAGCCATGCAGTTAGAGTCTCTCAAACCAAAAGACGAGGACCGAACACCACGATGATGATGAAGATGAAGATCCTCGGTCTGAAACGGAAGTTTGGGAGGTGAAGAGGTCGTTCTGCTGATCAGTTTAGGGTTAACAGTTGGGTTATCTTTGTGGGACATCGCTGCACCACATCCTCCTCCTCCTGAGCCATTAACACTCATAAAGGATGAAAGACGGCAGAAACATCTGGATGCTCATTAGCCGCCTTCTCTGGAAGGGGAGACTGAGCTCCAAAGCTTCCTCACCTCCTACAGGATGCCTACACTGTTACAGTCATCCAGAGGCTCCACCTACTTGCTGTTTTGTCCTTATGAGGGGCAGCCAATTAGAATACAGTTGGATTAAAGGGGGCATTGCACAACAGCCCAGTAAGAAAAATGTAAATCATGCAAAGCTTCTCAGACTTCATGAACGAAACTATGATCTTTATGTGCTGGGCCAGGTTTTTAATGGGAGCTCTGATGGTCAACGGTGATGACGGGCTTCTTATTTTTCAAAAATAAGAATTTCTCACTGAGGAAACGTCTGTTTGAGAGCAAGGCTTCTTTTCTGTTTCAGCATTTCAGATTTCCAGCTGAAAACCGTGACCCTGAATTCATCATATCAGAACGACCCTTTCACCTCTGACACGTTTCCTTCCGGTGATGATGGACAGATGGATGCAGCAGAGACAGACAGGATGGCAGAGAGACAGACAGACTGATGTCATGTCGGTGTGTACCTTTCTACCATAACTGGCCGAAACACCAGTAGAGCAGAGCCAGGACAAGGCCCATGAATATGGCTTGGACAGGCTGCAATATGGATGGCTAGAGGGGAGAGGGGTTGGAAGGGGAGAGGGATAAGAAGAAATCAGCCAGCAAATCAACCAAAACCAACATGGAGGATGGAGCAGCTACAGTGGGGCGGGGAGGGGGAGAGAGAGGGGGGGGGGGGGGGGGGGGGGGGGGGGTTTATAGGAAGAAGGGTTTGTATCCAATCAGCCGTTTTCTACGAAGCAGCACCAACATATCCACACATTCAACAGCCACATTCAGCAAACACCGTGGAGCAGCAGCCATCCGTCACCAGCAACACTTTCCTGCAGCAGGATCTGATCTCCACCCGCTGACGGAGGGCAGCGGGTGGAGATCAGATCTTTACAGCACGACAAACACAGGGAACGCTAACAGAAACACTCGAAGGGAGGAGCGGAGCGGACATGTTGCTCCAGGTGAAACTTTTACACAGTCATGAATGCTAATTCAGTTCACTATAACCTGATCTCACTTGCTCCATCATTAGCAGTGCTACTCATACAGTTGGTGATGAGATCTGGGAACGCAGTGAAATGAACTGCAGCTACTTTTGTCTACCAAAGCTCACTTCTGTCCCTTCTGCAATTTTACCTTTCACCACCGGGGGCAACATTTTAAATGTTCTCAGATGCTGCTGTTCTTTTACTTTTAACCTTTATTTTAAGCCCTCGACTAATGGGTAACTTTAATATCACCTGGTATTAAAGCTTACAGTCACTTGCTGCACCACCATGTGGTGGTAACTGGAATTAGGTGAGAGGACAGACCAGCCCCAGTTCAAGTTTAATGACATCTCTTCAACACAATACAGAGAGGTTATGGACATAAACGCTTAGCAGTTGTTTCTCTGAGTTCTCTTGATAGTTTGTTGTGGAAGGTTTATTTACTGCATCTCCACATTAAGCTGTCATAACTTAATTTGCCTCCATTAAGGTTATTAAGTATTATTGGAGTTCAGGTCTAAAAATGAAAAATCAATCTGTTCTCTTTTGAATTCCCAGGCTCCAAGGCAAAGACAAAAGGATGCTGCTGCATCAAATTATATTCACTGAGTCTTAAAATAGAGTTCAAATCTCCAGGTGAACACAGCTCTGTGACTTTTGGGTGCTGGTGACATCGATCCAACCATAACACCTCATCTGGCTCCAGCTGAAGCTGAGCACACTGGGGGGGAAGCTGGTCTTTAACCCTGATGAGCTTTTACAAAACCACGTTTAGCGCCTACTCTTCTAAATGAGCCCATCTAATCTGGAGTTTCCTTTTAATCTGCTGAGCTGAAACCTGATCAAACTTTAGGGTTTCCATCTGGAAAACTGTCAGAACCACAGGTGGTGATTCAGTACAATTTAATCTTGAGTCACTTGAGTCATGTAGTCCTACTACACATGAGCCCTGTCTGCTATAATACTAATGGCTAACTGTGCCCACTTTTAGCATAAAGACAAAGTAACATATACACCTCAATCAAACCTTCACTCACCTAAAAAAAAAAAAAAAAAAAAAAAAATAGTCTCCACAAAAGAGTCCAAAAGATCTCGGACAAGCCCCCATTTATGTTATATATCTTTCCAGGTATGGATAACTAGCAGTTTAGTCCATGCAACACCCAAAAACTGTGCACTCCGAGAGTCTTTGGGTGTTGCACAGGCACACCCCTCTGCAACTCTCATTAGCAAGGCTAATAAAAGTGGGAGAGGAGCAAATCAGCTGACTCTGTTTACATACAGCAATGACGGATTTAGCCTATTTGTAGCCTACTTTACATTAGCTAACTTAACTGCTTTCGTATCAGAATAAATAAAACACGAGTGGAATCCCACAGATTTTCCAGTGAAGCCTTCGAATTCCCAGATCTCTGATTCTGCAAAATTATTATTACCAACAAAACTAAAGAGACAAAACTACGATGCTGTAATGAAGAGGAATCAGCCTTTAGAAATTTCTTCTTAAAAGTACGCTGATTTGGGCCCAGGGACTCTGATGTGTAAGGCTCAGCTGCAACAAACCCCGAAGAACAAGATGAATATTTGCTATCACACCAACAGATGAAGGAGGAGCACGAAGAGCTGAGGGAAGAGGAGGGGAGGAAGAAGAGAAGGAGGGGGTACAGAAGAGGAGGCTGCTCCGCCTCACTGATTTGTTACTCCTAGATTTGTTATTCATCGGGTTATTTATCAGAACAGGACATAAAGCAGGAGAGACAACGAGGTCATCACCTCGGCTCGAAGAGTGTTTTTAATACATAAGTGCTGTGACTGTGTTAACGCAGCTGCATGAATCTGCTTTAATCACTATTTAAATGTTATTTTTATTACCTCACCAGTGATTATTAGATATCATTAACACATTTACTTCCACTACAGAGGATGTTAGCAGTCCTCTTTGTCAGGACTCAGACAGCACTGCTGCTGTGACACATTTCTATGGCCTGAATTAGCAAATAAGCAGTTATGATGGCAGGCTGTGATCTGGAAATGCTGCACGAGTTTAAAAATGCAGCTTTACCTGCATAAAAAAACTTAAAGCAAAAATAAGTTATGGTAAAACTTAAAGCTGAGAAAACAAAAATAAACAGTCCAAACACAGTCTTTATCAGGAAGGAAGTGTGTGTGTGTGTACTCACAGAGCTGGACTTGTCCTGCAGCAGCTTCAGGCTGCTCCTGCACTGCTCCAGCTCCTGATGGATGTTCAGCTTCTCCTTCTCCGTTCTCTCGTAGCGCTGACGGAGGTCCGACAGCTGGGATTGTGTGTCTTCATACTACACACACACACACACGCGCGCGCACACACACACACACACACACACACACACACACACACACACACACACACACACATGCGCACACACACACACACACGCACGCACGCACGCACGCACGCACGCACACACACACACACACACACACACACACACACACCAGGGATTGTTAAACTATTTGGGATATCTCTTTACTTTTGACATTAGAAAGAAAAACTGCTAGAAAGGAATAATAAGTCCTGCTTAACAGATGATGGAGAATCTGCCAAACAGCACATTTACAAAAGCTCATGAGCTACTTTGACTGAGTCACTGAACCCTGGACTATTTATACAACTTCATACGACTATTTATACAACTAGCTGACAAACACCTGCTGTTTGGAGATTTTGGCGCATTTATTAATTTTATTCCCCACTTTGCTGCCACAAACGTCTCTGAACCACCTTTACTCGTGTTCTCACTGACCCAGATCTCTCTGGACTTCATCAGAGCAGCCTCACTGATCCATTTCCAACTTTTATTTTTCAGCTCTTTTCTATTTGTTCTGCTGTTCTTCACCTGGCTTCAGATGCGTTATTTTTAAATCCAAACCTGTGCGCGTACCTCTTTCTGCAGTGTGTGTGTGCGGGCCTGGGCCTGGTCCAGCTGGCTCTTTAGCCTGCTTGCGTCCTGCAGGTGCTGATTCTCCAGAGAACCCAGTTTGCCCTGCAAAACCTCCTCCCTCTTCTCCAGAGACTCCAGACTGCTGCTGAGAGCCAGACTTTGCTCCCTGGTGCTGAAAACACAAAGCAAATGTTTAGTCAGTAATCACTCAGCTACACTCCCCAACAATGTTAGAAGCTCTCCAAGGACTCCTTACAGGAGACTTGTCAGACTTATTTCCAACCAGCTGTTTAAGCTCTTTCACCTTTAAACCAGCTTTCTTCTGATTGGTTGCCCCTTATAAACAGAAGGTGTGAACAGCAAGTGGTCGGGGTTTCTGCATTTACAGGCAAGGCTGTGTTCCTGAGATGACCACATTAAGAATATCCGCTTTTTCAGGCATCAAATAGTAGGAAAGTGTAATTACCATCATTTCTGGTAAACAGGAGTGTTTTATTTTGAAACGTGACCACACTGTCCGTGCTTCCTGTGTCTATCTTCCTGTCCCACTTATCTGCCGTTTGCAGCTTGGTGCTCCATCCATCAAAAATAGACTATGGGTGTTTTGTTCTGCTGAGTCCTGGGTGCGTCTATGCACCGACTGACCTCATCCATCTTACCAATGCATTATGAACTGGAAAATTTTGTGCTGACTGGACTTCTTTTATTGACAGCAAACACCCTGATCTGAGGACTGGTTCTTTATGCTGTGATTTCTTAGCTTGTTTATATAAATGGCATATAAGTGGGAGCATGGCCACAGTTCACCTATCTCCCCATGTTTGTTTGTTTGTCTTCTTGGATGGGTGTTCTGTTAACTGTAATTTCCCCATTGTGGGATCAATAAAGTACCCTTCATTCAAATGCTGTAAAAATGTCATGGATATTTAAAAAAAAACAAACACTTTGCCTTATTGTTTGTATAAAAGTGTGCAGACACAGATCCACACACAGCTAAATCTGACTCTCATCAGTGAGAGTTTACTTTGTCTCCTTTAGCAGAGGTCGTATTTACTCTGAGAAATCCTCAAAGTCACCTGATTCAGGTAACACAGCAACATGTCTGTACTGGAGAGCAGAGGTTTTACTGTAAAGAAGAAAATCTCTGCTCAACTTTAGTTTAAAGCTTTCTAATTACTGGCACTAAATTCAGACACCGTTGGCTCAGCCACATATTCGACTGAGCTTTAAAAGGTGCATACATTTCAGCACAGGTTATTGTAGACTAGTAAAAATGCAGCTGAAGCTCCGATAAAATCCTGCTGAGGACTTGTTTCTGGTGAGAACGCAGCAACGTTTTCTCCCGGCGGAGAACAGCTCGAGCAGGAGCTGTCAGTCAGCTGTCGTCTCCTCGTCCTCCTCTGCCTGAATCAGCTGGACAGCACGTTTCCTCCCGTCAGTCTCACCCTCAGCCCGTCCTTTAATGCTGAGTCCAAACTCCAAACCTGATCCGTGAACCTGGCGCTGCTCCCGAGAGCCGTCCTGAGCCAGATCTCATCAACTCGATCACGGCTGTCAAAAGACTTTAAGGTCCACCTAACAAAGTTTGATATGTTCCAGGTTTCAGGCCTCTCAGCCTGAGATTCAGCTTGAACACAGGTTTCATTGGATATTTAGTCACGCCACATTCCAGCGGTCTGAGCCTGTGTGGGGCTTTTTGAGTGAATAATGCAATGTGATTTTTGGCTAACTTTAGCAACATTACAGGACAGTGAAAGAAGTAAATAAAGGACTTAAAGCAGTGTGTGTACCTGCTCAGCTCAGCCTCCAGGCAGTGCAGCTTTTCTGTGAGCGTTTTCCGCTCAGCTCTCAGGCCGTCACAGTCCTGCTGCAAACACGAACACCGATGCTGCAACGCAGCGCAGTCCGCTGAGGGGGCGAGGACAGGATTAGCACCCAATCAAACACGTGAACAGACGGCCTCACACAAACGTGGAGGAGCGCTCACCCTGCAGCTGGCTGGCAGCGGTCTGCTGCTGCTGCGTGAAGGCCTCCTGCAGCCGGGCGATCTCCTCCTCGTATTTGGTGGCCGTGTTCCTCCAGTGTTCCAGCTCGGAGCGCACGCCGGTCAGGTCTGCCTGCAGGGCGGCGATCTCACGCTCCCGCTCCGCCGTGGCCGCTTCCATGGCGTGTCGCAGGACGAGGATCTTATGGCAGAAACACAAACCGTAGATCTTTGTCACATGACTGCAGTTTACCGCAAAGTGACAGACAGCAATGCTTGCTGGGTAAAAATAAAGGAGTCGCAGAGTCTGTGGCACCTGAACCATTTTAAACATCTAAACGAATTCTGATTAATACAGTTTTTGTTTATATAAACATGACTACCAGTTGGATATGCAGCTATTTAACTGTGCAAAAGTCCCTGCAGCAGACGGTATATGATGCTTTTATTGAAGTGCCTTGACCCCCCCCCCCCCCCCCCCCCCCAGAGCGGCTCCTGTGGTTGGTATCAGAGTCTTTGGGAAACGAACCATCTGCTCTCCTGCTCTGTGACCTGGAAACTGAACGGCTTTAAAATCTCACTTTCCAAATTAAACCCCATTAATTATTGATAGGTGTTATAAAGATGCTTTAACATTGTGAATAAATCATTTACATTTAGAAAATGAACAAGATATTCCAAAATTTACAAGATTTAAGAGTAATATAAACACTTCATAGTTTTTTAAGACCTTAATTATAATTTCAACCTTTAGAAGCTGACACGTTACACATTAGCCAAGAGAGGCTCAAGGGGAACCGAGTGGAGTTTAAGGTGGGAAAGCAGTCTGACTGTGTGAGGAAGAGTTATGAGGAAGAACTGGCAGCAGCAGGTGAAGCGGTACCTCCTCCTGAGCAGAGTAAAGCTCGTCTCGGGTGCTGCAGATGGTGCTCTCCCTCTGCTCCCTCAGTGCCTCCATGTCAGCCTGCAGCTTCCCAAGCTGAGCTACAAACAGTCACACACACAGAGGAAGTGAGACGTGACCGATAAAAGCCGACACACAAAGCTGTGGTACACCGTTCTCTGTGCTCACTCACTCTGCAGGTACTGGATCTGTTTGGTCGACTCCTCAGTCAGCTGGGAGTTACTCCTCCTCTCCTCCTCCAACAGAGCTGCAAACACAGACTCACACGGTCACCACGTTTACGCCACTGTTCTCTTATACTGTCCTATCGTACCACCAGAGACATATTTGTTACACTTCAGCAGAGCAACGGCTGTAATCTTAGATAATCTCAATATTATAAGGTAACATTGCAGAAGGCAACTTTCACACCATTCAGCATCCACTGAGATGAGGAACAGTAACCGCAGTTATGATTTATCCACAGCGTGTATGTTAAACATGTGAAAACACCTTCATGTTACCTTGGAGCTCCAGACATTTCTGCTTGCCGGTGTTGGCTAATTCCTGGGCCTCCAGAAGCTCTCTGTGGAGATGGTGGATGACCTGCTCCGTGTCTCCAGGCTCGAGACCGGCCCGATGCAGCTCAGCTGCGCGCACACACACACACACACACACACACACACACACAGTGTATTTAATATATATAAAATACTCTTAATACGTACAACAGCAGTTTCATGGTCTACAGATTGACGTGCGCCTGTCGAGCATCATTAAAACAAACATATTGTTCACGGTTTAATTGTGAATAAATATAATAAATAAATAGCTGATCAGTAACAACCAGGATCAGTCTACTGGGCCTTTTGGGGGTTTGACTACGTGCCAAAATAGACCTGTTATGCAGACGTTTGTGTATTACACATAAGTAAATGTAAGTGGAGCTAACAGCTGCTGATTCTCCGTCCTTGTGAAGTGAATGTGAAGCATGTACCTGTGTGGTGGAGGGGAGGATCCGACCATTACAATAATGTTCCAATAACAAAGACAGCTCTGCCCTAAATCCTCCTTTCTGGTTAATGTAGATCTTACTACATTACTTTAGGGTAGCAGAGACCACAAACTCTTCAGGAAACTGAGCTCACAGAACGGAGACAAGGCCCATTTCCTCATATTTAAAATAGCTGGACTCATTTTTTGCCCCAGACAGCGCCCTCTGCTAGCCCTCAGGCTTCACTTCATCCACCTTTATAGTGTTTTTGTGCTGTGGACACAGACACTGAAGTGGAAAACGGACCAAAACAACTGAACGGGCCTCATCAGCTAAACGCATTATTGAAACCTTATTATCACAGGTGAGCGGGCACAGTTACCTTTGAGCAGAGCTACTCTGTTCTGCGGTTCATTCAGCTCCTGGTCGTTCATGTTTCCATCTGTGAAACACATGCACGCACATTTAAAATGCCTAAATCTAAAATCCAGCTGTTTAAAATATCCTGATGTGACAAACAGCTGGAGACTACAATTGATTTAAAATAATGCATAACAGCATTTTGACTAAGTAACTAATACACTTCAAACAGATGTTAAAATGAAACAAATAAAAACTGATAAAACATGAAAGAATCAAAATGAGACAAACAGATGAACACGAGTGTTTCGCTGACCGGACGTGTCGTCACTGCTGCGGTCTTTGCTCGGACTCAGAGTGTCGGACATGTCTGACTCTTTGGCGTCCATCTGATTCCCTGTGGGGACACACACACACACACACACACACACAATAAACTACAATAAGCAGCTGGGACACGCAGATTTAAACTTCTTCCACTTAAATCAAATGTGAAAAGAGCTTAAACACCGGGAACCTGGTGTTTGGGCTCATTTTGCGTCCACAGACTCTGCCACTCATCCATGCTTACATCACACCACACAGCTGACCAACATCAGTTGTTTTCATTTAGTTATGTTTTGATAAGTAACTAAATATTAGCATTTGCTAAGTTAGCATCTTGCCTCATCTCCCACTGCTCACAGCAGCCGAAGAGCCGGCTGTGACACAAAGCTCGTGATTTATGTCACAACCAGGGGGTGGGGGGGTATTCATACACAAAGCATCAAATATATACACACACACACACAGACACACACCCTGCTTCAGTGTGTGTGTGTGGGGCCAAGATTATTAAGATGAATTAAAACTAAATCAAAACTAGAATACTGAAAAAAAAATATTTTTTGAACTTCTAAAACTACCAAAAATGAAAAAACAGGAAATGTTTTTAGTTTTTGTCATTTTGGGAAAACTGATTTTCCTGAATTTTGTCCCTTACAAATATTTTTCATGTCTGCCAGGATGGCTCAGAGTGTGCTCGGACAGCCGTGTAGGCCGTGTGGCGGCGCAGGTTCGAGTCCCAACTATCTCTCTGCTCCCACCTTCCTGTCTCTCTTCACTGCAAACTATCAGATAAAGCCGTAAAAGGCCAAAAAAACAAATAAAAATACTGTATTATTGTAAGACGGAGTCTAAAACTGACTGTGAAACTCAAACTCAGTTAATATGGAACATTTCCAAACTAAACTTGAACAGTTACAAACAGATTTCTGACTCAGGTGCGTGCTGTACCTTTGAGGCGATCGGGGCTGGTCAGGAGGTCGTCTTCGGCCGTCTGGTTGTTCTGTAAGTGGGCGTCCATCACTTCCACAACAGCAAACATCACAGAAACATCAGGACCACGTTTTCAGTTCAGGGTTTTAAAAATGAATAAATGCGTAAAAGCTTCCTCATGATTGCTCCCGCTGCACGTTTAGTTACTCACCATCAAAGTTGGCCAGTTTGTGGATTGAAGAGCTGACCGTCTCCTTCAGCTGCTTCACGGCTGTGGAGAGAACGAAGGAATCAGTCTGAACCCGTCTGCACTTTAACATCTGCTCCAGCAGTGCCGTCAGCCCTCAGCTGGATCAGAGGCTGTCGGTACCAGCGATGAGTCTACGTAAACTTCAGTTTTATCTCAGACTTCTCACACTGAGCAGATTAATCAGAGTTTAATCATTTAAAGCTTCTGAACTTATTTAGCTGAGCTTCAACTGACAGACGTAACAGAAGAAGTACTTCTACTGTGATTATTCCTGTGTACTTATACTCAGAGGGGTTTGTGTCTCAGTGTAGAAGAGGAGTAACAGATGAGGGACAAAAGCATGGACTGAGGCAGCTCACAGCATGAAGTTATCGATCAGCACTTCAGTGATGTCCTACTTATATCAATATAAGTAGGTACGTAAAAATTAAAGTGACTCTGTGGAAGTTCAGGAAACAGAACAGAAACCTGTGATCTAATCTAGAGCTCAGCTACCTGCTGCTATCAGCTGCTCACAAACGTTAAACTAAAAATGTAAAAATCAACGAGCCTCAGCTCAATCAACTCCAGCTGATCTCAAACCAGCTTCATCCGAAGTCCCGTGCTCCATTTATACGTCACGTACTGCACCAGAACCGCTTTAATGGGCTGATGGTAAAAGCAGTCACCAATCAAAGCTCCTGTGCAGGATGATGATTGGCTCATCAGCGTTTCCTCAGGTGTGATCAGCGTGTGACCAAAAGCAAACTTTCTTCCAGTGATGTGACAACAACAAACTAAAAGAGGGACGAGCGAAAAGTTAAATGATGAGTGAAATACTTCAGTGAAAAGCCACAAAAGCAGCATGCAGGGAAAAGATCTGCTCATCATATAACAGACGGCTGAGGGAATCACAGCCACCGAGCACCGCAAGCTTCAGTCAGACGTCACTGAGCTCTAAACCGATCTCATCACTCTCCCGCCGCCACGAAACATGAATCTGAACGTCAGCCTCAGGAGGGTCCTGGTTCTTCACCATCAACTTTGTCAGTTCTCTTCTGTCTGCTTCCACAACCTTTCTCAGGAATTCACACAGAAAGCTGTGTTGGAAATCTAAGTTTCCTTTAAGCATCACAGACTCTCAGATGGTGAGTCTACATCCAACTGTACAGATATAAATATGAGTCTCAGGTTAAAACGCTGCTTTCTAACTCTGTGTCAGTCTGAAGGTCACGTTAGGAATGGAAAAGTACAAAAGGAACTTTAAACCAGGAAAATCCAGGATCTGATCTTACTATTCTTGGAATTAGACATGCATTATATTTTTAATGATTTTTAATCGCTCAGTCAGTCGTTTGTTTCTCCTGGCATTTATCGGCTTCCGTAGGGAAGAAAACAAAGGAAATAATGAGGAAAGTTTGGGATGCAGCAGGAATGGATGCTGGTACTCACGCGGACACTCAATCAACTGTTGGATTCTAGTCGAGTCTCCTCCGCTGTTGTTAACGTGACAGTTGTCTGATAGAAACACAGAGAACCGGCATTACCATGACGACTATCAGAGTCGGTACTTATTTTAGGTTCTATTGATTCTGCTCATCGATGCCAGGCTAAACTGGCTGAACTTGTCCTGGTGTTAAACTGGTTCTATTGTAATATGTTCCCAACCTGCTTGTGTGTACTGGTGTGTCTGACGCGTGTACTGGTGGGTCTGACGCGTGTACTGGTGGGTCTGACGCGTGTACTGGTGGGTCTGACGCGTGTACTGGTGGGTCTGACGCGTGTACTGGTGGGTCTGACGCGTGTACTGGTGTGTCTGACGCGTGTACTGGTGGGTCTGACGCGTGTACTGGTGGGTCTGACGCGTGTACTGGTGGGTCTGACGCGTGTACTGGTGTGTCTGACGTGTTTGTGCCTGTGTAGCCAGTGCAGGCATGTTGAGCAGCAGACAGTAAGATGTGATGTTCTGGATCAGATCAGCAGAATCAAAAACATGTTGATCTACAGATGGTGAACAGGCTCCAGCTCAGCTGTCCACACACAACCTGTGGCAGACGAGCCGCAGACAGAAACTGAGACGGACACACAGGTAGAAGCAGGTAGAGGGCGTGACAGAACGAGTTACAGAGAACCACGAGGACAGATAGATGCTCGATAAAAGGATGGAGCTGAAATTAAAGCCGTAATCGGTACGTTCAGACAGGAAGCTGCTGGACAGATCCCACATCAGACAGGATGTGGACACGCAGACAGGAAGCTTAAACACCCAAAAACAGCGCGTTAACCAGCCCTGAACTCAACTCCACACGAATGTTAATATGTAGCAATAATTCCACCTTATTTCTGCATCTAAGCACAAATGTTACCAAATCGAAGTGAAATCAAAAGTTTGAAATGAACTACCAACAATATTAGAAACTGAGTCCGAGGCTTAGATCAGTTACGATCGTCTTGTGTAAAATAGCAGCTCGTTTAAGTATTACAGTCTAAAACTGGTGATTTCAAGAAAACGAATGTGTGATATGACGTGACCATAAAAAATTAACGCAGTCTGAACTGAACTGCATCCTGAACACTGTTTTTAATTCTCTGCTTTGGACAGTTATGGTTATTGCAGCGGCAACAACAGCAATGCAACAACTGCACGGCCATCAACAGACAGAGATCCATCACTATAGAGAAATCTGTACACTTAAAATTCAGGACAGCATTCAACACAGAATCCAGAACATGTTTTATTCTTTTGAAAACATCAAGACGAGGTCCAGCAATGTTTTTGTATTTCAAGCCAATAAAGATTTGTGCAGATATGATATGAAATGAGCGATGTCGTGGGGCCTCAAATGTGAAGAAAAGCGATGTTTTAGCTCCTCCCATCGTTTGTTCGGGGATAACAGAACTAAATGAAGCTGCTAAAATCAAAGTTTTCTGAATGCAGAATCTCTGAATCGGGCACATTTCTTCTAAACCTCTCTAACAGATTCCTGCAGGGGGACCATTCAAGCCTCTGGTTACTCATTTTTCCTACATTTAGAATATAAAATACACTGCACATCTACTAATAAATTATCTAATAATCCTGCAGCATGTAAAATAATTTAACTGTCTTTTTGTCTTTTTGTGGGTCGGTAAAAATATAAACAGGGCCACTAAAATGTGATCTGCTGGCTCGGGAGGCATAGCGGGGAATGTGATGCTGAATCCTGCTAACAAACCAATCACATGACCTCCTCAGTCACGGTGGAGTCATTAGAGACGGCAGATCTGAGCGGGATTAAGGTCACTTATTATAAATGACTACATGTTCCCAGGTAATAATACCTCCTGCCAGGAGGGCTTAAAGCAGCAGTGTTTGTGTATGTTAAATAAAACAGGAGTGTTGATTAATAAATGGAGAAGGTTTCTCAAAAATGAATGAGTGGGAGTTTGATGGTCACTCAGTTTTAAGGTCTGAGTTATTTAATTATATCTAAAAAAAGTAATTAAAGAGCATCTTACTGCCTAAACTTTATTATTCTGTATCATAACTGTTTTAACTCAGTGAAGGAAAACCTGTTCAAAAGCAAGCCGAGATATAAATCAGATTGTTTATTATTATGATAATCAAACTACCATCAGTATCTTCATCTTCCCCAACTGCACCATCATCGGTGTCTGTATCCTCCTCATCCTCGTCTTCCTCCCGGCCCGCTCGTATCTGCAGTCTGAGGTCTGAGTCCTCCTCCTCTACCGGTCCGTGGGAGACAGTGACGACATCTGTCATGTGACCAGATCAGATATAGACGATTTTGGCGAAGCGTCACCAGCCAGACATGTTCAGCACAGAGTCTAAATGAGGGCGGGGTCCTTCACAAAGTGATTACTGTGGCGAGGTGTGCAGTGAGGCGGTCGCCTGCAGCATTCACGTTCAGAGTGTCGCATTCAATCACCAGGAGTCAATCAGTGACCGGAAGCTTCTTCCCCCACAGGAAGGAAAACAAAGCAGCGGACAGTTTGGAAACCATGAAAACAGCCCAGATTATCCCAGAGAAACTACCAGCATGTCCCCGAGACAACACAACACCCACAGTGGACACACAAACCCTCGAGCTATTCACAGAACAGGAAGCCCGAAACAAATCCAGGAGGCTTCACACGGAGCCCAAACACTTTGGCTACTAAAGACTTTCCTTGAAACAAGTCACAACCCTGAATGCTGTGACCTGAGACGAACTCTGACCTGGAAAAAACCCGCCCAATAAAGTCCCCCTCGCGTCGCTCACGTGAGTACAGCCGCACTGTGTCGCAAATATTTGCCCTCGGTGGACGAAGTACAGCTGGGCTTGAGCTACAGCTCGTTTTAGGGCGTGTCCCACTTCAGTCACTATTTCATCAACCACTATAAAATCATTTAATTTCTTTGACACCACCGGTGTAACGGCATCAGTTTTCCCTAAAAATATTTACTCACCTCAGCGTCACATCATATTTTTCACCTGTCACTCGGTGGCCCGCAGTTTCAGACTGTCCCACAAATCCTATTTCACTCCCTTCTCTCCAAGCCCTCTTTTCTTCCTCCTGTCCTTAGTCTTTATCTAAAGCAAAGTTAAACCAAACAGCTCCAGATGCCATCTGAGGGCGTCATCGAGCTCCCCCTCCATGTCTCATTATCAGTGGCATCACAGCTGAGGAGCGTCGAGATTCGTTTAAAGAGTTTAAATATCTGAACTCAGATACAGACTCACCCAGAGGGCTGCCGTCACTGCAGAGATACAGTGTAACAAACCCTGGAAAACTACCACCATGTTTATTCTGTAATTTCCCATCAGAATGACCCACAGACTGTATGATGGGTGTAGCTACTGTGCCTAATCCTCTAATTAGTTTCAGTGTAAAAACTCTGCCGCCTTTCTTTCTCTGTTCTTTGTGACAAAGAGAGAAAGTCTCAAACGCACAGGTGATGTTTTTGTCAAACTCCAGTGTGCACGTGGGATCCAGGGAGCCTCGAGGCAGAGAGGACAGCATTTAAAATTCTGGAAATATTCACTCTATTACATGCAACAGGTATAAATGATGTTGGTCCTGCAGTGTTTTTGGTACCTGACGAGCTGTAACAGGTCTGTATGAGGACAGAGGGCTGCAAAGGAGCCCAGCAGCCATCGCCAATGTTTTTCTAATGATTTGCAGCACTGGAAAAACTTCTGATTAAAAAAAAAAACTGGGTCCACCCCACTGAAAAGCATCCTGTAATGCTGTAAAGTAAGAGATTACTTTTGGGTGGCAGTAATCTTACTGTGCAACAATTTTTCAAAGTAAAGTGACCCAAAATGAATACTTTTAGTGCTTGCTAACATGTGAATACTTTGGTTTCGGTCACTTCATCTCCTGTCCCTGCATGTAAACGAGGGAAACGCTGACACTTCCTGACTCTGCACACAGAAACGTTTTATAACCCCGTGAGCTACCGGAGGAAACGGAGACCTGAAGGCTGGATGTCACGCTGCCATCAACAAGACGAAAACAGAAGAACAACAACCAGATTCCCAGTGTGACAGACAGATGAACGAGAGCAGCAAGCAACAGGAAATTACATGGAAATCATGCAGGAAGCTGTCATGCATCATTAGTGAAGGATGAGGAAGTGACAGATACACAAACGAACAACGGTGGACCCAAGACGCATGGACTCACCCAGACTGTTGTTCTCTTTAATGCTTTTCTCTTGCAGCTGTTCTAACCGCACTGTAAACAACAACAACAGAGAGAAGCGGTGACTGACAGGAAGTCCGAGCACAGGTCAAACACGTGTTCTGACCCCGGCAACAGGCGCCATGTTGTTAGAGTGAATGAAGGGAGCACTCTGTTAGCTGGTTAAACAGGAGTGTGTGTGTGTGTGTGTGTAGAGATGCACCGATCGATCAGACCATCGTGACCCAAAGACCATCGTTGGATGTATCAACTCTTCAGGAGTCTTAACGAGCCACTCAGGATCTGTACTGACCCAGAATCAGCTGGAAGGTAAAGTTGAATGAACAGCTGATTGTGAGGGGGTCAGGTAGGCGACGCTGCTGTGCAGACAGCGTCGATGCGCCAGGTAAACCCTAACGCAGTACAGATTCCCTCTGCTCTGAAAACTATTGGATGGGTTGTGATTTCCTCCTAAATGCAGTATCTGTAGCAGCGGCTCTGCGATCCCTGAGTTCAGAAGGTAACTCGTCCTCCGACGTGCTCTCTTCAGCTCAGACGCACATCAGCTTAAAAAGGCAGAGTTATATTTATACTTTTTTCCCTCTCGTTTACTTCTGTGGGGTTAGTGTGAGGGTGAACTTTGTACATTAGGGGGGGGCGGGGTAAACAGGAGATCTGGACGTTAGTTTCAATAAACTGTTGATTTCAGAAAATCTAGTGTTCAAACCTAAGAGAGCTTTTATTTTGAAGGTTAAAGTTCATTCCTTCCTGTTTTCCCAATGCCGATTGAAGGTGATGATTAAATGTTGGTGTTACCGTGGTGATGTTTACGAAATATTTACATCAAATTAAATTTGTTTTCTGGATCTTGTTGATCCAGAGGTAGGGATTAATAAGTACGCACATACTTCTTCCTACTCCATGTCAGGCAGGGGGATTTTGTTTGGTTTTGTGCACGTTTCTGTATACATCGGCATGTCTGTGTGTATACGTGTACGACAGTACATGCTGTTGTCCTGTATGACTGAAATAGAGTAACACTGCCACCAGCAGGCGTTTTAGATGTGGATCTAAAGACTGATACAGACATATGAAATGACAAATGTAGTCAGGTCAGCCTGCACATAACACCTCACACAGGAACCATCCCAGAGGCGCCAGATGCCTGAGCGGCCTGGACCGGCTTATTTCGAGTAGGGGATCAAACTCTGAGCTCCTCAGCCTCTCTCTGAGGTGAAGTCCAGAAACCTTTCAGAGGTGGCTTCTTATTCTATAACAAAAAGCTTAGAAAATAATCTCTTCTGTTAATTATAGTTCTCAGAAACCAAAACATCGGCCGGGGACACTGCAGTCAGCGCATCTCTGTGTAGCTGTTAATGTTCCCAAAATGTAAACCGTTAAATTTCAGGATCAAGACTCAGTTTAGTCGACCAGCCTGCGTAACGTCGCGTGAAGTGATGCGTGTGTGTGTGTACCCTGCAGGGCGGCGAGCCTCTCGTTGGTAAAGTCGTTGTCTGCCTGCAGAGCTTCGATGCGAGCCTGGAGAACCTGCTCCTTCTCCTCCATCTCCTCAATCCGCAGTTCCAACTCCCTCTTCTCTGTCGCTCCTCGCTGAGTCAGCTCCTCTTGTCTGCCCTCTGCCGCCTGGAGGAGGAGAGCGAGAAGATGTCAAGGGAGAATTGGCCAAAAGAAGAGACAGAAGAGGACGAAGAAAAGGGAAGAAAAGTGGAATAAGGGAGAGGACATGGATGGAAACAGAAAAGGATGTGGGATAAAAAATGCAAAGGAAAAATGGAGGAAGAGGGAAGATAAAGGAAGACAGAGTACAGGAAGTAAGGATGTGTGAACCAGACAGAAAACTACACAAAGGAAGAGACTGTAACACAGAACTACTGCGATAAAGACTACAAGCTTAAAATGAGCACCACAGATGCCCTGCACTGAACTGATGAACTACTCTTGCTCTACAAACACCAACAAAACAAAATAGAAACTCTGAAAAAATTACTGGTTTCTTTTATAGTTACCTTAATTTTGTCAGTGAGCTCTTTGATCTCATTAACGGCCGCGTTGTACTTGTTGGCGAGCTCCCTCAGCTCCTCCTGACCCCTCTCAGACATCTCCTTCAGGTGGGTGCATTCATCCTCTGTGTTACTCAGTGTGCGCTGCACGACAGCAGAGACAAGGCCGAGCATTAATGTTAAAAAGCCAAATGACTTTGCTGCGGTGCATACAGCATATACACCGGTTTCGTACCTCCACCTCTGACAGCTTCCTGACCACCTCGATCTTCTCCTGCAGGACTCTCCTCAGAGACTCCTTTGCTGTTGTCTCGTAGTTGTGTTTGTCCTCCTGAAGAGCCAAGAGCTCCTTACGGATCCCTTCCTCCGTCTGGGACTAAACAGGATGTTAAAAGTTGATCATTTTCACTTAATTTTGATTCAGTGACGTATTCATCTGTTTTTATGCGTATGTTTACCTTAGAGTAAGCTTGGAGCTGACTGCCCATCACCTCCAGCCTGGAGAGCAGACGGTCCTCATCAATCAAAGCCTGGTGGAGACACAGCAGTCACATCAGATATCACAGATAGATAAAAATTCTGCAAATACAACACATATTACTATAACTGTACTAAATGATCACAATTAAATAAATTAAATCAGATTCAAACTCTCAATAACACCAAATGTTTTTGTGCAGCACAGTTACAAACTCACACAAACCCAGCAGCTGAGATCCTCCAATCAGAAATGGAGGCCAGGTGAACTCTTTACGGGCTGCACTATTAAATAACTAAAGACAGCGTTGTGCTCATATTTATGCACATGCAGCGCCACAAAGAAGAGCACAAATGTTGGGAACTCTGTACTTTCATGTTACTAAGACCTGAACTGCCACAGAGCCTGCAGGCGTGCGGTCGGGCGTCAGTGGGAGTTTCGTGTTCTGTGTTCGTCTCCTTATTGCAGGAACGAAGACTGAGGCGTAGCATCTCCTACCTGCCAGCTGCTCTCCGAGGCCTCCTGCGTGGTGGCTAACAGACGCTGCAGTGTGGCTAACTTCTGCTCCAGCATCTGCTCTCTGTGTAAGGCCTCCTGCAGAGGGGGGGGTGATCAATGAAAGATAAGTCAGGAGGAACAAAAGCTTACATTTATTCACTAGTGCATCAGGTAACTTTAGTTATATATGCTTTTCATTATGTCATCAACTCTAAATGAAGAGACCACATCACACAGAAATGCTGTCTGGTCTTCACAGCACATAATGTTGAGTTTTCTTAAAGCTGACTATTCTGTTCATTTTCCAGCTCTTTCTTTGTCCTTGTAACAGAATAAACCTGTTTTATTCTGATTGGCTGCCCTTTGTAAACAGAAGGGCTGAACAGCAGGTGGGTGGAGCTTCCTGATGGCCATATGGAGGATATCCCCTGTGCTTGGCATCACACAAATCCAGGAGTAGAGAAAACAGCCTCAAACTGAGTGTTGTGAGCAGGCTGAAGCCTGAACCTGCAGCTCACTCTGATTATTTGTACATGTGGTGACCTCATTATTTGAATCTTTGGCCTTGTTTAATGTGAGCATTCACCCGTGCGTATATATTTATATAAATAAGAGAACATAAGGAGAAGCATAATAAAGCCCACTCTAAGTAACATTTTAAATGTGCTGTGATATTTTTTTTTAAACATTATTGTTACTGTAGTTCTCCAATATGACCAGTAGGTGTCAGGGTATTACCTGTAGATACTGGGAAAGCTGGAACAGTTCCTGAGAATACATACTGGGAGTGTTGGCTGCAACCTTAAAAACAAACACACACCATAGTAACGTGCTGACAGTCATCTGGGGTTCATCCAGCCTTTAATTTGAATTCAAGGACGGCAAACACAAAAAACCAAAGGTGTAAGCTACACATGTGCACACACACACACACACACACACACACACACAGCAGCTTCACTCCACTCACTCCAACCTTTAACCACGTCTCTGATCATTAAAACGTGACCTCGTTTCATTCTTTGTGTTTTCACTGATTCACTCTGACGTGAGTCTCCGTTAATAACTTTAACTCCAGCATCTGGTTATCAGTCAGTAATGTTTATTGATCATGTGTCTGCTTTATTACAGCCATTCTGTGATCAATAAATCTTTCATCTCATCCTATCAGCCACTGCTTCATTTTTACTTTTTTCCCTGAATGATGAGGTGAGTTTAGGGTGAATAATGTGTGTTTTTAATAATACGGTTTCTTTTTTAAATGTGTGTAAAAAAAAAAATAAATAAAATAAAAAGATTTATTCCAAAAACAAAACAAAAAGTGGTCGTTCTACCTGGCTGCGCACACCTGCTGCCGTCTGCATCTGTTACTGCGCAGGTGAGACTGTGCAGGTGAGACTGGTGCTTTAACGTGTTAAACATCAGTGTGTGACACTACCTTTACCCCGTGTTCGGCGGGTTTATTGAAAGAAATGTAACAGCTGTGTGAGAGCAAGCAGCGCGATGAAAACACCCTTAATCATCTGAAGACCTGAAACTCAGCTGATGATGTCCAACAGCAGGCCTGCACCTCTGCAGCCGGGCTAATGTGGCTGACGTAGCTTTAATCACTGTGTTCATAGTGCTTTATGTTTGTCCAGTTACACTCAGCTGGCTTTCTGTTTGCTTCTCTATGACTCTACAACCACACAGTATTTAAACCAGCTGAATTCACAATAAATAGAATACAGTCATATTTTTCTGTTCCTGCCGTAAGACAACAGAATAACTATGAAATACTGATATTAATGTAGTGCATTAACTACAGCAAAAAACACCAACACGCTTGAGATGCTGACCAGTTTGCATCACTGAAGTTAAGCCTGATCTGTGTGTGTCTGCAGCTGTGTACATGTGTACACAATCAGTGTGCCCTTTGCTATCACCATGTTTTATGTTCGTTCCCAGAGTCAGAACATAACTGGGCAAAAACCTTTTACAGGTTCGGCCCCTTTTCCTGGAATAATCCACAGAAGGATGTGATATATTTATACACACACGTGTGTGTCTGGAGACCTGGGAGGTGTGAGGATCCTGCTTTAGTAATCACAGCTCCTCCGGGGCGCGCGCACACCCCAGCCTCCATTCCTCAGACAGGCTACGCTGAGGACGAATCAGAGCAGGGCGAGGAAGCCTGGTGCAATGCACTATGGGTAAATGATTACCCTGGTACTGATGCTGTTATAATGTGTAAAACCACTGTTACAGTGCCATGTATGATGGTGATGTGGTGCAGGAAGTAAAGGTTCGGCCTCTTATATGATGAATTTTCCTTTATGTGAACGCAGCACTGAGAGCCGGCTGGTGCACGCTGACTAATCCAACTCTAACACAGACCAAAGCAGCTACAGCTTTGCTGACTCAGGATTTCTATTGATTTATTTTCATTTATTTGATACCTTATTACTGGAATTTCTTGATACCAGTATTGACTTTTCAGTGCTCAAAATGGGCCTTCAGCTCACGCTGATTATTCCTGAGAGTCGTGTTTCCTCACTGAACATAAATCTGTGCACTCTGTTATTTCATGATAACTAAAACTGTATTTTAATGAATTCCACTATAAAAAAGACTGATTACAATTATATTTTTTTTTACCAGTTTCAGAGATTAGAAATAATAAAAGTGTCCCATATTTTTATATGCAGGAATAACCTTGTAGTGTGTCTACAGGAGGCTGGTGCTGCATAGTTTATCAGTTAAACTCTAACAACAAATTTCCTAATTATTGTTCCCAAAGCTCCAACATTTAGTTTGATGAAGCAAGTTGAATTCATGACTGAATTTAGCAGCTGACTCTCCACCTGCAGGCCTGTTCACACCTGTGAAGCCTGTCTGTGCGAGACTTCCTCAAACAGCAGCTGTTACTTTAGTTTGAAACAGTGTAACAGAAACGCTCCCGAATTCTACCTCCATCTTTTATTTACAGTCCATCGGGTGGTTTCAACACCTTAAATCTTTATTAGAAAGTTTCTGGATTACATGCCACTGTATTTCATTTATTTCCCTACGTTACCCAAGTAGTGAAAGTAGTAAGAAGCAGTCTACACACACAGTTCACACAATACATACAATTTGAACCCATCTGCCACAGCACAGCTCACCATCTTAGCTGCTGCTTCACAGCTTCAGCTCTCCTTACTGTGAAGATGCAGTAAACGTGAGACTTTAAATCCCACCAAAATCAACAATGGAGGGTCGAGTCATATGGAGTGTGTGACAGGGAGACGTAGACTTTCACGACCCGATAACGTGCAAGTGAAACATCCATCCAGCGACGGGTTACGGGCGAGTTATCAGAACGAGACGCTCAAGCCGGACTGATCGACAAAGCAGAGCACAGGGGAAAACTGCATAATGAAATATTTACACAGACCACTTTCACTAAAAGCACTTCTCATATCACTGCTTCCCCGATGGCTGATCGATTTTTATTAATCTATTTTTTTAATACTCGTTAACTTTTATGTAATACTGTGTGCACACAGTGATAATAAAGTAAAACAAAGAGGTTGAAGCTTTTCCTGCAGAAGCAGACCTCAGGCAGTTAGTCTCCAGTTTAGAGACGTCACGACAAACTGAACCCTCTTTTTTAACCTTGGCCACACAAACATTTAAAAAGGTGTGAAGCCACAGGATGAACGGTGGGAAAACACGAAGCATTTCTGTAGTGCTGCAGCACCAGCTGGCAGTGATCCCTGCATTCCTCTATCAGCTGACTGCCCCACTGTGTGTGTGCGCGTTAGAAAAACACACACACAGATGCTTCTGTGAGGCGCAGCCTTACATGTAAGTGTGAGACACTTCCACACGGGACGGGACAGCGCGCGCACACACACACACACACACACACACACAGAGACAGACACACACACACACACACACACACACACACACACACCTCTGTTCTTACCTTGTCTATAGGTAGTGGTAATGGAGGCTGGATGACACTGAAAGAGGAAAAGAGGAGAGAAAACAGTTTGTCACCATAGAAACACCAAGGAGCAAAGACACATGGAGTAACCACGGAGACAGAAATAAAAAAAGTGACATCAGTTTTTCACTTTTAATAAAACCCTCATTTCAGTACAACCACCTCAGTAGCAGTAGATGGTCTACCTGTCTGACATGTCACCTGCTGTACAGCAGCTGACATAAAAATCCACTACATGATGAAGCCCCACACGTTTTAATGATGGGGGGGGGTTAAATAGAATTTTCCAACAATAAAAGCCAGCAGGAAAGATTACGACCAAAGAGTTGCATTAAAAAAAAAAAGATCCAAGTCTAGGTCGTTTGTCAGTAAAGAATAAACATGCAGTGATTTGGTTTACTGCGTCCTCAGACACACAAAGAAGGAAACAGCCTCGACCTGGATTTTTTTTAGTGTTATTTCTGGTAATAATCTTTCTGGATTATTCTATTACTGTAGTGACCCTGTGACCTCACCATTGCAGCTGCCATGTCCCACAGCTCACTGAGCTCAGCTGACTTTTATATCACTTATTATATCTTTACATGTGATACCCAACAATAACAAGCCTCAATACAGTATCTCTGCTTTTAAAGACAAGTGGCTATTTTTGTTAAAAACATTAAAATCACAAAGTTTATAAACACCCTGGTACACTGGAATAAAGCCCGAGAGTCAAATATTATTTTAAAATGTTAAATTTTCCATGTGTTAATTCAGATCACCAGGTTAAACTGCTTTACATAATTTATAACATCCTTCCATTTTCTTCTGCTCATCCTTTTCAGGGCCGTGGGGGGGGGCTGAAGCTGTTATGGGGCGAGAGGCAGGGTACACCTGTACAGGCTGGCAGCCTGTCGCAGGGCTAACGCCATTCACCCCTATCACCAGCTAAGCTAACCCCACTAACTGCATGTCTTTGGACTGTGGGAGGAACTCTGAGAACCCACACAGACACGGAGAACACGCAAACTCCACACAGAAAGGTGGACCCGAACCCAGGACCGTGTTCCTGTGAGGCAGCAGTGCTAACCACCGTGCCACTGTCCTGCCTGTATAATTTGAATATATATTAGAAAAAATTAATTTAATTCACACACTCAATATCAGCTTCACCAGCAGCCTGAAAAACAATGAAGCACACACGTGTTGTTAAACCTTCAGCGAACTCACACCGAGTCACACTGCACAGGCTACTCAGTGCGTCGAATCAGTGTGTTGTGGTTGTTGCAATGAACATCAAACAGAGTCAATGATTAAGCCTGACAGGGTTTCCTTAAAGTACAGGAGAAGTCAGAGATTGATGTGACAGTTTGCTCGCACAGAACACCCTCAGGCCGGCCTCACAAATATCCCCTTATGTAATGCTGGTCTTTAACGATGTCTCAATCACAGCTGGGGACCGATAGCTTACACGTCTCACTGAGTGAGACAAGTGAAGGACGCATCAGTACAGTTTGCAAGGTTGCAAGAAAAGATGAAACTAAAAACCAGAGAGTCTTCTAGCAGGTCTGGAAGTGATGCAGACCCTGAAAATCAACAAAGATCTAAGCTGCTTAAACCTTCTTGCTTTCAGGTTATACTGCTATCACCTGTCCTAACAGTTACAGGTGAAAAATGTAACTAAAATTTGTGTACTGAGATAAACTTTAAATCATTTCACAAATATCTTTAAGAAATAAACAAGGTTAAAACTTGGCAACAAGTACACAAAGTACATCTACTATGAATTTCCTTATTTTTGCCCATATACTCGGTTACAGTGATTGATGTCCATATTAAACATGGCCAAAGTTTAAAATAATGAAGTCTTGAGCCACCGTCCATTTCTTTATATTTTGGATCTTCTGTCGGATCTCCAGCAGCACCAGCTGACATGCAGCCCGGACCATGACACAGCCTCCACCGTGCCGTAGACACTCACTGCTGGACCTCCTCCAAACATACTGACAACCATCTGAACCAAAATTTTCAGATTGGATTCATCTCTCCATCAGACCTGATTTCCAGCTCTTGTGTAACGTGGCAAACCTCAGCTTTTCCTCCGTTTCCCTTCCTTAATAATGGCTTCCTGACAGCCGCCCTTTCTGATGAGGCTTCAGTGAACAGCACATGGACCAACTGAAGGGCCAGATGTAGCTCTCAGGTCCTGTGTCAGGTCTTTGCTGGATCCTTCTCTATTTCTTAAGGACATGACTTTCAGATACCGTTCATCTGCTGTATAGATTTTTAGACCTCCCACTTCTTCTGTCCTCCATGTGTCCAGTTTCCTGACAGACTGCTGGTAACAAAGTGCCTAAAGATACAATTTAAAATTGTTTTTTTTTTTGTTGTCAGTAACGAGACAACACGGGTTCATCCCTTGAGTTATGTGCCTTTTTCATGCTCCAATGATTCATAGGTCAGTGAACAAATGAAACTCATTCCTCTGAAAACTGTCAGGTACAAAGACTGGACTGTGAAGCAGCCAAATGTCCAAAGAGGAACTCTGAAAACCTTCAGAAGTCCTGGAGAACTGAGGCTGACTGCTGTGTTGGTGTAGCTGCCGTCATACTGCAGAAACAGTCGTGAACATCTTCTGTTGCACATGCTGAAGTGCAACAAATGACTGCTCATCTGTTTCCTGTTGGTTGGCTCTGAGGACAGTGGCTGCCATCTTCTATAGCTTCCTATTGAGTCTTGGTTTTTTTTTGTAATATCAGGTTTGGCTTTATTAATACAACCGATGGCTTTCAGTAAATTGTGGGAGTCATTGTGTGAAGACACGTATGGCGCAGCAGAATACAGCAGTCAGATCATCGATGCATCCAATTTAAAGTCACAAACCAGTGAAATAAATCTGCAGTCATTCATTCTTTGAAAGCCTGCACTGCTCCACAGATCACATTTCTTCTGTAACCTCAGCTCAAACCATGCATAATAATTTAGTACAGCTCTCTGTGCTGCATCAATGAACACACACAGTAGTTATGATAGTAACTGAATGAAGAGCACATCTAAACCAAAACTACAGTGTGAAAACAAACTGGCCACCTTCAGTTCCTGCCCTGCAGCAACATGACCTCTGTCATTTGTGTTTACCCAAAGCACTGTAATCTTCCAGCACAGCAAGGTCGTGCAGGTCTGTCTGAGAGTGAAGCGCTTACTCAGAAACAGGAATGAAGGTAAACTCTGCTCTGGGCAAAATATCACTCGACCTCGTTAATGTGTCACTACAAACCCACAGCAGAGCTGGACAATGCAGCGGCTCCCCTAACAAAAACACAATTTAATAAACAAAAATTATGTTTGCCCCCCCACACACACACACACAGAAGGCAGAAACAGACTGGACTTCAAACATGATGATCATTCATTTCAAAGTGGAGACGTCCTCTTATAAATGCACTCAGTTAAAATGGGCTGCAGCACACACACACACACACACACACACACACACACACACACACTCCGGCCATTAAGACTTACAACACCCGAACCAACTGTCAAAATTAGTTGGCTTAAAGAACTGCATGTAAAATATTTTAAGCTGGATCTGCTTGAAATTCTGCTCCATACACTGCTCAGGAAAATGAACACCCAATCACCATAAAGCCAGTTAAACATCACAGATATTATCCTGTCCAGATAGGAAGTAGAAACCATGTGATCCCGTTTCACCACCTGTGCTGCAACTCAAAGTGACAACAGGTGCACTGGAGAAGCAACACGACAACCACCACCAAGGGAAGTGTAGCAGCCACAGAGCATTGCTTTCCCCCCCCATCCCTCCCAGCTGATGCTTCTCTAGTTTGGTTTTTGCTACTGTCCTCGTCACTGCTGGCAGAATCGCAGAGCTAGTCCAGCTCCTCCGGGATGTCACATCCATACATGTCATCACAGGGTTTGCTGTCTCCCAGCACAGCCTCCAGAGCGTGGAGGAGATACCAGGAGGCAGGAGAGCTGGACATTTCTGCTCCTTCATGTGAGGAGGAGCAGGAGGAGCACTGCCAGAGCCCAACATAATGACCTCTGACAGGTTACTCATCCATGTTCCTGATCAAAGTGTCAGACCCCGGCTCCATGAGGATGGGCCTGATGCTGTTTAGCAGAACCGGTGCTTACAGACCAGCACCATGAAGCATAGTTTAAAATAATTCTTGGTGCAGCCACTCAAACCTCCGTCTTAAAAAATAAAGAAAGAAAACAACTGTTTTATCCCAACTACCATCAAGGCAACTTCATTCTGATTGGCTGGCACTCACAAACCAAAGACATGACTGTATAAGGGATATCCCCTCTCAATAACATCTTACCGAGCTGAGACAAGAAGAACAAAAACGCCTGAAACTAAAACTTTTGGCTCACAGGAATAATTTGAAACTTTTAATGTGTGCATCCACCAGATACTTATGGCAGAAAATAAGAAAAATATTTAGATTGCTTTAAAAAAAAAATACTGATGTGTTTACAGGCAGTGGGAAGAACCTAACCTTTATCATCTCATGCTTCATTAAGAGACCCAGGAGAGTTCAAATGAACAGAAATCATTTTAATGAAACATGTTTACTCAAACTATTCGTCCAAAAGAGCAGAAACCTACACTGAATAATGAGAGCAGCACTTTTATTCACCACAGTTTGTACACAAGGCCAAACTGCAGGTCAGAGAAATGAATAAAAGCACATTAAAAGGTTAAAGCAGTGATTTTAAAGGACCTTTGTGCATTAAAAACCAGCAGAGCAGGTTCTCTGCAGAGATTAGAGCAAACAGCTTCCACAGAGCCACACCATCCATCACAGTATACACACAGGACTGTGTTCAGCTAAGCGTTTTCTTATCAGAGCTCCACTGCCTGCTGATCACATGACACCCGGCAGTCCTCCTAAATACGTCCTGTAACGTTAGGAACTTTACTGTCTCGTACGGCGTCAGAGGAAATCAACTTTTCCAGAGTGCCCTTTATGCATGTTTCATATTTTTAATAAGACACCAGCAAATAAGAATTGTAGCACTTGTATGCTGAGTACTTGCACGAGGACTTCCTGGTGACTCTTGTCCTGGAGTGCTGCTTCTTTACTGTGTTGGTCCAACAATGGTGCTGCATTCCTTCAGTCACAGCAGCGTCACACTTGAATGTGTGTGCAGAACTCAGACGTTGAGGTTAATTAAACCCCAATCAGGGTGCCAAAAACGTTCATTACTAAAAGCAGAGTCGGGTCCTCCTGCACGGCTTGCTCTGTTGGGACTCTCATCTTTCTTCGTGCTCTTTTAGTCTTTTTCACTGAGACTTCATATTCTTAACTTTACTCCTACACTTTTATTAAATCAGAATCTTTTACATATTATGGGATATTCTAAATATATTTGGCATGAAATTTAAATATCAGTGGGGATTTCTGTTACAGGCCTGTTTATGTCAGCACAAACAGACTGTGAATATTTGCCAGTGGCCCACTTGTCATCATTCAGCTACATCATTCCAGCAGATTTAGCCTTTAAAGGTGGGCAGACACACTTAGGCAAGTTGTATTTAAGATAAACTTTACAATGATCGAAACTGAGGAAGGAAAGAAAAATATCTGGGTTAAGAGAACCAGCTGTGTGGCTTAGTTCAGGCTGTTTAACATTACAGCAAAGTCCAGACCTGCTGCATGGAGTCCAGACTGGCCACACTGGTTCCCAGTATGCACAGTTTGCACACATGAGTATCATTTATATGTTATTATATATATTATCTGGTGTCAGTTTAGACATTTTTCACTGATTTTGCATTTCTGCCATTACTAGTGAGCACCCAGCCAATCAGCTATGAGCTTGTAAATTCATTAGCGTCACTTCATTTATCCAAAAAGTTGGGAAATCATTGTCACAGCAGCTAAAGCAAACAACAAAAACACAAATGAAAGTAAAATTTAGAAAAAATATTACAAGGTAAGAAATTACACAAAAGAGCATGACTAAACAGAAAATAATATTATTTAAAAAAATGACTTAATGACAATCAGAACTTAATGTTTTCCCTTAAACAAATAAGTACAATAAACCCACAGGACAACTTCCATTACATTTTTGGTTTGTCAGATGGACAGCAGCCCAGTTCAAGGGGCTCAGGAGACTCCACAGCAGTTGTTTACAGCAGATTTTAAGAGCATCAAGAAAATTACTTATCTTCTGTCATCAAGCAGTGCAGCACAGACCGGACCAGCACGGCTCCAAAACAACACGTTTTAGAAAAGATGGAACAAAATCTACGCCATGACATGATCTAATTTCACACATCTTCCAACTATGACTGACAAGAACATCAAGTCTGCCTACACAGACACACAAAGTGCAGAGCAGAGCCACAGGGGAAAAGGAAAAAAGCCAAGTGTTATGCATGTAGTCCAGTAGGGCCTGCTGAGGGAAAATGGCAGTAGTTTCCATCTGTGGCATGCTCATATAGATGCATTTTAAATCACTAGGCAGGTTTTATGTCCACTTCACAGATGTGCTTCTGGGAGAACGGTCAAAAATTCCCATAAACACTCCTAAACCTGTGGAAAGACTTCCCAGAAGAGCTGAAGCTGTCATAGCTGCAGTGGGTGGGCCCACATCATATTAAAGCCTCTGGATTACGACTGGATGTTACTCAGGTTCATGTGAGTGAAGGCAGACGAGTGAACACACTTTGGTAACGCAGAGGACGGAGAATCTTTCAGTCTGTCTCACACACACACACACACACACACACACACACACACACACACACACACCACTCTACATGCTTATCACTCACCAAAACACATCTGCAGCAGTGACTATTTAAAAAAAACAGGTTTGTGGGAGGTCTCAGACCAAAACACTGCTTTTGCATAAAAGTTTCAAGAATTAAATTATTAGTCAGTTTTTTGCAACACAGAAGAAAAGGGAAGTGTTTTCTGTAGCTCCTTTATGATCTGGTGCCTTATACATGAACCAGTATTGCGCCATGTTATCCCATATTGACAGTCTTTGCACAGTTTCTACCATTTAGAAAACATTGTAACCTTTTAGAACGCTGTATTTTTTCCATGTATTTAAGTTAAAACTAGAGGCGGAGACACTGATCAGTTATGCTGCAATGAGTCAGCTGCAGCATAACTGAAAACAAAGCTGACGTCTTATCTTGGCCAAGAACTCAAACCAATCCTCGGCCCACTTGGACCAATCGGAGTCAACGATCATCTCCCCTGTCATCACAGACGATTCATGTAAAACAGTGTCCTGATATTCATGGAGCTGCAGTGAAGAAATCACAGCATCAACAGGTAGGTGGATGTCTCTGCTTCAGTAACTGGCACAATCAATATTTTTGAGTTGATCCGACTCACGTTTGGATTATGGAGGGTTATTATGCCACACAGCTCAGGCCTGTTATTTTTATTTTTCAACAAATGAAAGAAGTGAGGACGGAGGTGTTAAACTCATTTTAGTTCACGGGCCACATACAGTCCAATCAGATGGGGGGCCGACCAATAAAATCACAGCACAAACACTTTCCCCTCCTTTGCTGTTAAAACAGTCACTGTTTAAAACCGGCCTGAGGCGCCTTTAAAAAAGTGACTGCAGCTTAATGAACGAGGCTCCCTGCATGTGCCTCACCATTTACACAGCAAACAGTAAACATTTGTACATGCAGCCATCTGGAACTGTGACTGCACTTTCTATATGTCAAAGAACTCACCAGGATCTAGGAAATACTTTATACCCCCCCACGGGAACAGCCTTCACTGAACTTCAACACTCTGCAAAGCAGGACTGGCCCTTTGGCTGGCTTTGGCCAATTTACCAGCAGATTTTTACTCACCTGAGCAGGTCAGGTATCATTAGTGACTAATGTTGCTTTTGTTTAATAGTCTTATCTCTTATTTAATATCATTGTACATTCTGTATAATGACAATAAAGCCATTCTTCTTCTATAATCATTTTTTTTAACCGTCTCACCCTTCCAGTCTCGTGTTTTCAGAAATGTGCTGGAAGCTAAACGACTACTCAAACCACAACAAGCAGCAAGCAGAGAACCAGTTCATGTGCTGCTATGCTGAACTCCTCGACTGCAGAGCAAAACAAAAGCTAGTCCGTCCACAGGATGAGAAACTGACTGAAGATGCAGGTAATTAGTTACTGTCACCAACTATATAAAGTATTGTTTCCTACTTTATTAAAGAAGCAGGGGTTGGTCGCACATGCACACACTTCCCCTGTCAGCACCACTAATACAGAAATTCCCTGAGACACACTGAACAGACACCATCAGTGCTGTTGTTTAGAGCCAAAGTTCAGGTCATGGTAGGATTTAACCTCAAGTGTCTCTGAGTATCAGAAGCATGAAAACAGCCTGATCAGACTTTAAAGACCGTACCTGTGAGGTAATTTTCCCGTGCAGCAGGTAGTGATTTGTCACAGGCCGAAGTTCACCGTTCTGCCTCTGCCGACTTCTCCTCTGAGAAATGGACTACAACCACCTCTCCTTTACTTCATTCTCTCTTCTGGTTACAGAGCAATCAGCTGATTCTCGTCCACTTTTCCACGGAGTGCATGAAGTCTAAGACTAATTTACTTTCTTTCGGCTCTCTGCTCCTCCCCTCCTCTGAGCAAACAGCTTCTTCCTTCTACTTGTGCTGTAGCTCCGCCCCTCCTGGCACTGACTGAGAGGAAGCAGCCCTCTCTGCTGCAGCGTTGACTCTTCGTGGCCTGTTCGATCTTGTGAGAGTTTGAAGGTGGCCTGGATAAATCACCTGGCAGCTGGTTTATGACATTTAAGTCTAATCTATTTTTACGCTGACATTTAATTGTTCTGCTCACCTGGCTGAAAGAGCAGTGCATCTGAAAATGAAACACCACCCATTAACCACATGACCACAGGTATGCGTGCATGCAGTACGGAAATGCGGACCGCGATAACAGACTGATAAGGTACAACAAAGGAGTGCTATTATCATCGACACAGCGACAGGAGACGGGCCTACACGTCCAGATTTCAGTGTTGAATCTTTACCTGGTTTAAACAGAAGTTCAACACAGCAGCGCTGGAGCTTTAACACACAACGTGCTCCACTCCTCTGGATCTGTGTGTTTTTTCCCTCTGTGTGTGTGACCATAAAATGACTTCACAAAGGCAGAAAGATGCTGATGCTCATTTGCAAACATTTCTGGCTACAAGTCATCCAATGAAGTCACAGCAGGTGTTTTAGATTAGCTAGAAAACACAACAATAAGGACACATTCACACTGTCACCTCCTACTTTACATGAACTCTAATGAAGAGGCAGCGGGGAGACGTGCTGCACAGAGTACTTTCTGAGCACCAATCATTAAAACTCAAAGTCAACACATTTTTATTGACTATTGTTCCCTAATACTTCCTCACATTACCGGCTGTTTGCAGGTTTGAATAAACACACTAAAAACAAACTCTACTTTAATTTATATGCTACAGAAAAAGCTCTAAGAATTATAGATCGATCTGATCATCATGGATCGTTATCATTATCATTAAACTACACAACTTCAAAGTTTACACTTTAGTCGATCAACACTGCAGTGAAAGTACAGAATCAGCTTTATTAACCCTTTAACAGCAGGCGATCGTCGCCCATACACCTGTCACTTGCCGTGAACAGTTGGTTAATGCTGGGTTATTAACATACGGTTATTACGGTAATTGTTGCCGGAAGTCCGCGAACGGCGGCACTTCTGACATTCACAAAAAAAGGGTTAATGTGTAATCAGAAGTAGTCCATCCATCCCTTTTCTTCTGCTTATCCTTTTCAGGGGGGGGGGGCTGTCGCAGGGCTAACAGACAACCATCCACACCCCACTAACAGCACGTCTTTGGACTGTGGGAGGAAACCCACGCAGACCACTGCCACCGTGCTGCCCCCTCAGAGAGGTCAGAGGCAGTGTGACATTAAACATACAGCATGAACTCAGGGAAATGGTTCCTTTAATATTTAAAAAGATGTAAATCTGTAAACAGGCTAAATTTGGGGAACATCTTTAAAGAGGAATTATGACTGTAGTTCATTATGCAGACAAAGATGTTGTCTGCATAATGAATGATTATCAAGCGTTTGTTTTTATCTCCTGTATATATCCTTTGGTCTTTTTTTGTGACATCTAGCTAAGAAAGTGCTGCCACTTTAATAAACTATGTAAAAAGTATAGGTGTAATATGCTAAAGCTCCAGCTTTGATCCAAAGGCCCGGCTTTGGCCATCTTTATAAAGCTGCATATGGCAGATCTCCAGGAAGCTAATTCTAATACCGGTGAGCTGAGACATTCTTCAGCTATTAATACAGCTTCTGATTTAGCTTCACATCAGCCCCTTCAGGGACAGAGCTGCACAGACCTCAGTTAAATAAGGAGAGCCACTCTTGATTAAAGAAACTCATAAAAAAGATTAAATTTGACTTGTTGGAAACAAAAACATTTAAACCTGCAATGGAGGGTTGCATCACTCTCTGGTCTATGATTGTGTAACTGATCCCATGCTGTTCACATGTGATACCATAGCAGATACTGAAGGTCGAAGGTCAAAGGAGAGACTGCTGTTGTTGCACCACATAACGTGTTGGAGAGAATGCCTTTGTCATTATACAGAAATGAGATTGGAGGGCCTCCCCTGTTCAGAGCCACGCAGCAGAAAGTCACTTTATAAAAATATAAAAAAAACCTTCTAAAAATATAACAGAGAATAAAATTAAATGTATAAGAAATATATACTTCTTCCTTTTTAATGTAGGGATGAGACAAAATATCTGTACTGCAACTGAGAATCAAAGAGTTCCTCTGGTTCCCACACACTGCCCAGAAACAGCTGATCACTGATCTCATCTTTAATTTGTTCAATCAATCAATCATAGACTCGATAACTCTAAATTAGAGGTGCACAAATCCCACATTTGGCGTGAACATCATTCTGATCTGGACTGAGAGGGTATCAGTGAGAAACAGTAAACAGATTACTTTCATTAAACTCTCTAAATTAAAACTAAATTCTGCACTTCACTCACATCTTAACTGTCTTATTTAAAATACACTGCAGTGGGGGGGGGGACCTGTCACATACGACATAACTGTATGACGAAGGTAAAAAGTCGGCTGAACTCAAGCTCCAAATGCATCGACAACCCTCGATGGTAAGATGTCATCAGCCACGGGCCACAAGGTAGGAGCTCCTCTGTCTCTCAGAAGTGCTGAACAAACCAGGTGAATCACAGGTGACAGAGGTCAGCAGCGCCGCCATTGTGGTTCACGGTCGTCGGTCAGGGACAGAGCTGCACAGACCTCAGTTAAATAAGGAGAGCGGCTCTTGATTAAAGAAACTGTGCTGTGCGCCACGTGTGAGGAAGCGCTAACACTGCTAACATTAGCCACACTGCACGCGTGATGTCACACACGGTGTAAAAGCGCCACACATTTCAGCAACGTCTAAAATACGATTTGATTCCTCAAAAATGTGATTAACAGTTTCAAAATGGATCTCAGAGACACAAAATGTGCACAAACAGGGGCAGACCACTGGACTGATCTTGTTTTGAATTATTTCTGAGTGTTTTCTCACTTTTAAAAACTAACTTTTGGTGAGATATCTCCGTCCTGACCATGTGAATCCGTCCCTCACTTCTGCAAACCAACTTTTCCTTTTCTAGCACAGACAGCACGAACAAAGCAGACCCAGGACTCCGGGCAGCGTGGCTGATGGGTTTACCAGACTGGAAGCTGAGCAGCATGGCAGCATATGGCACTGCCCAACACACTGCACAACTGAGCCCCAGTAACACAAACGCACACGTTCAGCCAATTATAAACACACAGACAAGCAAATGGGACTCAGAGTACAGTATGAAGCTCCGTGCTGGGTCAGCGGCTGGTCAGCTACAGCCCATTGAACACAAACACAGGAACTCAAAGAGACGTAAAGTCTCAGCATGAATCAATATAAAAATCAACTGATCAGTTCATTCAAATGGCTATCTCACACACACACACACACACACACACACACACACACACTTATCCTCAGCTCATTAACCGCCCTCATCGCCAACTAGACTGACAATAATCACATCACTACACAAGCAGAAATTTGGTGTGTGTGTGTGTGTGTGTGTGTGTGTGTGTGTAATCATGTATAGTACCCAGACAACCATCAAACCGACAGTGATAGCTGGTTGGGTTTCTCTCATTGTGGCTGCTTTAATGAGCAGTAATAAATCACAATCTTTCAACAGTGTCGAAAGTTTTGCTTAAACTACAGAACGATATAAAAGCTTCACAGATCAATGTGAGTGATGCTTACTCGCTTCGCCGGCGTGCCTCCATCCCATCAGGTAGGAAGAGTTTGATTGTTGACACGATGCAGCCATGGGTGACTGCAGACAGAGAGACGACAGCTCAGTACTGTTCACATCGATAAAGTTCTGGATCAACAGCAAACACAGAGACTGCAGAAGAATCATTTTGAAGTTAGTTACAATTTAACTTCTTAAGAGATGCAGTTCTTCATTTTGTGCTGTCACACGTGTTCCTACAGGAGTGACAATGGAAAGTGTTTCCAGAACTACACAAAGATGTAAAATAAATCGTGTATTTTTTTCCACATGTGACAGTTTTGTGCTTTCCACTGCAATCTGTAAAATGTAATGTATATATAATTAGAGCACACTCAACTTGGAAAAACTGATATATTTGAAAATCCACTTTTTTCTTCTCTTCTGTAGATGGATTACTTATTAAGTCAGGAGAATAATTAATAAGAAATTAAACCTTCTGCTGTCCACAGCTTTTACGATCAGGGTCATGACCAGCACTGTCGGAGCAATCTCCAAAGGCTCGCCAGTCAAAGGTAAGTTTTTAGTCCCCTCCCACCAGCATCAGTACGACTGTTCTGTTAGTGCTGCCTTAACAAGCGATTCGACACGACAGGATGACGGGATGGTTGCCCAGCCCTGTTTAAGGTTATCCCACTGATTGTGAAACATATCAGGAGTCGCTGTCTGAATATCTGAGTGTCTGCTGCCTCCTCCTATTCCTCCCACACTACTGCTGTTTTTCAGGATCCTGGCTCAGAGCACCACCCAAAGACATTTCAACATGTAAACAGAAGGAGACGGTCATTGAACCCCTGCCACACCATCACCTGAGCTACCTCCATCCCCCATCTTCCCGTTCAGGTCATTGCCCTGCGTACCACAACGAAGTTTGTTTTGGGCTAAATAAACGCGCACGCGCTGTAGTGCCTGGAACAGCACGTGACCTGAGTATGTGCAGCTCTGTGCACAGAGAGGACAGACACACAGGGAGGGACTCAAGGTTTTTTTATTTATGATAATAGGGTTAACATTATTATAAGGCTGCTCTAAAAGCTCCCTGAAAAGCCTTCAGTTGCTCCAAAATGCTGCCGTGAGCGTACTAACAGGGACTAGAAATCTCTCCTGTATTCGCTTCTCTTCACTGGCTTCCTGTTAGACCCAGAACTGAATGTGAAATCCTTGAATGATAAAGTCCAAAGTGATCAGGCCCCATCATACCTTAAAGACCTATTAGTATCATATTCTCCCCATAGAGCACTTCTTAGTTATGCTGCAGTAGGCTAAGGCTGCTGGGGGACTTCCCAAGATGCATTGTGCTTTTCTTCATCACTCCCTGTACTTTGTCACTACAGCCTCCATTCTCTTCTTTCCTCTTAGCCCCACAGTCACAGGAGATGCTACCCCTCCCTGAAGCCCTTCACACACACCGGACGTGTAAAATACGTGCGAATGTTTCGTGCGTTAAAACTATTTCCTGGACTCGCCTGTTCTTAATGCAGCCGTTCACACCAACCGTGTCATTTCACAGGATTTGTTTTTTTGGACCAAGTTTGATTTTTCTTATTTTCACAAGTGAATGAACGGATCTGACCAATCAGAGCGCTGCTTTTGGGTACGTGAGGTCATATCTCAAAACGCGCACCGATACACTGAACGTGCAGCGATTTTATTCTTCCTCAGACGCAGCTACACGCTGCTCCGGGTCAATCGAGCCACTGAAATTCTTCTCTGCCTCCTCCAGGACCAGCTCATCATTGTTCGATGTCAACAGCATTTTCTTCACAGTGCATTTTATGACAATTTATTCGCAAAAATGCAACATGGTTGGTGTGTGTAGGACACACAACAAGTTCACATCCGAAAGATTACAAATTTTGTGACGTTTTTCCGCACACGCCCGGTGTGTAAAGGCCTCGAGTCTGGCTCTGTGGGCGGTCTCCTCCTTTTTAAAGGGAATCATGACTGATGGGACTCTCACTCTCATAATGGAGGGTGTTTTCTTCTTAATACAAAGCAGCTTAAGACGACTGCTGCTGTGAAGTGGTTTTGTCAGTAAAATAAATAATTTTAACACAGTAGGAAAAGACATTTACATGTGTATATATATACGCGAGCAGCAGAGCATCGGCTTTCTGTTATTCTGTTCTGTGTTGAGTAAAAACAGTTAAGCAGGATATCAGGATAAAATATCTACCTTAAAAGTTGTAGCTTTAGTCTAAAAACACAAAATAAAATTCCCAGAACACACACACACACACACACACACACACACACACACACACACACACACACACACACACACACACACACACACGCACAAATCCAGGATGTGAAAACTCAAACGTGTTTTTTAAGCCTGCCAACTTATTACTTTGTGATTATATAATCTAACTGGATATAATGCTCTTAACATCTATAAAAAGACTCAGTCTGTTTTTATTAGCCTGTGACAGAATCTCATGTGCAGGTTGGATGCCTGTTGGGTCTCCAGTATGAAAAACGGTTTAAGTAGAGCTGAAAATCTGACCTTAATATCTGCTCTGTAATGTGCATGTATGCAGTATGTCATGTGAGCCCAGAGCCATCCTTGAAGAGAAGTCCAGTGTGATTATTTCACATGTGTGCATGTTAACAGCAAGAGGGCGGAAAAATCCTCACTTTCCATTCAGTATGCTGACTGAGAAACGGAAAGTGTGTGCGCTTCAGTGCGTGTCATCAAAGTTCATGTGTGACCTTTATACCTTTGCGTGTGTTCTCAGTGACGTCTACGCCAAACTGGATGATGTCGCCGGAGAGGACCTCGCAGGGCGGACTCTCCTCCGAGCCGCGACTCAACCGCTGGCTGTTGATGAACGTCCCATTGCTGCTTTTAGTGTCCTGCAGGTAGAACTGACACACAAAAACAAAGGTCAGAAACACGTGAAGCAAACTGACGCTGAGAAACAAGCGTGAGCAGAAAACTCTCTGAACTCACGTGGAGTCGAGTTTGAAAACTTCTAGCAGATAAAAAGAAATAAATGAGGAAACAAAGCTGCAGCTCATGATGGTGGAAATGATATCTCACAGCCTTCTGTAGCATGATTTTTGTGTGCTCAAACATTAAATACACTATCAGTAATGAACACTATTTCTTGTTCTATTATGTTTGTTTGCCAACCACTAAAAGGATGTAACATTACCAACTCCACCTTCTGGACCCTAGAAGCTGTTTTAATATTTACCAACAAAAACAACAACAAAAAGGAAAATGCACTACAAATGACCAGGAGCCAATAAAATGTGCCCAATGAGAATAGATCACGTAGTTCCAGGATAAACAGGGGAAATCTGGAAAGCCAAATACTTGGGAGTAACTCCAAAAGTAATGCAAATGAGGCCCAGTGTAAACTCTGCCAGGTAACACTAGCAGAGCAGACTGAGCTTTGAAGAACAGCCATAAAGTTCCCAGCAAATATCAAACATCATTTTTGTTTGACATCTTCAGACTGTACACACAATAGCAGCAGGTAGCAGCAGAGACAATAAAACTGGTGGTAAATGGAAAACTTAGGGGAGGGGATCACCAAAGCTGCTGGGCTTTGAGGCATGAGTGTTTGGACCGAAGAAACAAAGTAAGTCGACTGACCTGAAAAAAAAGACCAACACGCCTAAACAGCAAGCAGCTAACACTGATCGACCTCTGCCCTGACTGCATACATCTGAATATTTGGGGGAATATTGTGTGTATTGTAGCTCTGAGAAGAGAAAAAAAAACAAAACCAAGTGTTCGCCTCCTAATGTGTTCCACCAGAACATGAGACCGAAACACTCAGCATACCTTCCCCAGGAGCAGGTCAGGTGTGCAGGTCAGCCGGCACCAAGAACTCTGGTTTGTTTACATAATTATTCAATTCACCCAAGTACAACACAGCTTCACTGTTGGGTTACACAGCTACCTGTCACGATCCACAGCTGCAGCCCACCTGCCTGTACACTGGGTTTACACCAGTGTACGACAGCTGGTCTGGCCAAAGTTGACCCCCCACCAGGCTGAGGCACTTATCTTTCAGGGCAGCAAGGGCCCCATCTCACTGGTCTGTGAAGTCCCATGATAAAGTCTGACGTGCTTGCTGTCACTGAGTTTTTAAACCAGACATGATGAGAAGGGAGAGACTGACTGAGGGACACTGACCTGTCAATCACACGGTAGAGCCAATGGGAACCACAGCAAACTAAACAATCACAGCATGTACATTAATTACAACAACATGTACATTAATTACAGATTTTATGCTCTTTATGGGCAAAAATTCCACATTTGTAGGCTGGTGGGGTTGGTATGACTTTAATCATTGTGGCTCTCAGCCCTTTCACTAGGACAGATTTTACAATTATTAAAGTGTCCCACATAATAATAATTATTAATATGTTAATAACAGGAGTATTAACAGGTGCTTATTAACAGGTACAGGTTTTGTCCTTCCCCAAAAAGAAAATAACCAGGATTGTTAAAGAAATATTTTGTGGCTGTTGCTTCATTTAATCCAAGTGAAGGCACATTTTTGTTTACCACATTGTCAGAAACACGGTCAGACACATGATGCTAATATTTCTGTTAGATAAGATATTACAGACTCGCTGCCTTAACTGTATGTGGACCCATTATATACAGTCAGACCCAGAAAGGCCCAATTGGTTAAGTTTAGACATCAGAAACTACTCTATTAGATTCAAATGCACACTCTCCCCACTATTTTAAGCTCAGTTTTGATTGCCAGGGTGGTTCATCCTCTCTGGAGATTCTCCACTGCGGAGGCACGGATCTGATATTGGGATCTGATATCTGTCTGATTCTGACCCAAAACGCTGGATCACAGAAAGTAAACCAATCTAACTGCTGATCCTTTCAATCCAGTTCTATGCTGTTGTGCGTTCCCTGCAGCACACGACAGACGCAGAACTAACAGAACAATCACATGTCAGCAGTTGGGACACAATTCAGGCCCACCACCTCTACTTTGTATGTTGGGAATAAATTCTAACTGCAAACTGCAGCTGAAGTGAGTCGGTACGACTTGGTTGGTACGACTAAAAGAGGCTCCTCCCTCTACAGCTGTATTTAGCTGCACTCATGTTTGGCCTTTTAATCACGGCTGAAGCGCTGGTTCAGAGTAACATGTTCAAGAGGTGTCGACTCAGTATTTCTCTTCACCTGTCTGGTGTGTGATGAAGTCGTGTGTGTGACTGTAAACGACAGCAGCACGCTGCAGCCTAATGGCTCCCACTCTAAACTGGAAAAGGACCACTTAAATCAAACAACACCTTTTTCATCATATTTTCACCTGAGACCAGGCTGCAGTAAAAGCTGAATGTAGCTGCTGAGACCATAAACTCAGTGAAGTATTTACTGAGGTCGTAGATGAAGGAACCTGACTGTCAATTTCTCAAACACTTACACACAACTGAGCATCGTGCAGAAATCAGAGATTTGAAAGCATTCACACTTCAGACCACAAAGCTGTGTCCCACAGACAGTGTAACAGATGGACGTAGCTGCCCTGACATCACCCACCGATTTCCTGTTACGAAGCTTTGACATGACCATTTTCACCATCACCATTTTGACGTTTTCCAATCAGATGTGATGAGCGAGGGTTTATAAAGAGCAGCAGAGGCCCTTGTTTAAAAACAAACAAACAAACAAACAAAAAAATCAGGCTTCAACCTCTAGATGCTGAAGCTACATCCATCTTTTATATACAGTCTATGATATTCTAAAGAACAACAATCATGATGGTAAACCACAAACGAGAAGCCAGAATCATATCAACAGTTTCATTCATATGATTCAGGAAAGCTGTGCACAAGTCAGTACACCCAGGCAGGAAACAACCAAAAAACAAAACACACATGAAGCAAACACAGAAACACAACCCCAGCAAACACACAAAGGTAACGCAGACACAGCAAATGTAAAATTACACCACACGCGCGCACACACAGCGATCTGATGCAGATGCCTGAGGCCCGTTTGCCTGTCGTTCCAGGAGTTTCATTCATCAGCCTTCAGCTCTCCATCATGACTGAAACGCTGTCCTACCAGAGCGAGAGGAAGGAGGGGCTGAAGGAGGAAACGGCAAAAACAAGACACAGAGGAGGAGGCTGATGGGCTCACCTCGGTGTTTATCCCACTGCAGTGTGCAACCAAACGCTACCAATTCACAGCTCATGATAGCTACACACACACACACACACACACACACACACACACACACACACACACACACACACAGTTACCTTCTGTCCCCATGGTAACCTGGAGACAGGGAGGGAGGGACCTAACTATAGAGCTTTTCACCCAGCAACACCACACACACACACACACACTCTATGCGTCACATATGGTTCTCACACACTTATATTCACACACACACACACACACACACACACGCACGCACAGAGAAAGCATGACATCATCCACCTGTGAGCTGCAGACTGTGAGTTCAGCCTGTCGTCTGTGACGCCTGATTTCTTATAAAGTACCCGACACACTGACTTGTTTCACAACATTATTAGCAGCATGTCACACAACCAGGAAGTCTTAATAAAGCAGGAAACAGAAACAGCAGCCATGCTGAGTAAAACAGCACTAAAGCCATGCACACAGAGATGGCACCACAGCAGGGGGCAGAAAAAAAATCCCATCTCCTCTGTTCCTTTGAACCAGCCCACCCAGTGAGGCCCAGCAGGAGATTCATAAAGAGAAAATATGCCCCAAAAAAGTTTTATATCAATAAAGATCCCACACGTGGGAAGTGGTGGGTAAACTGAGGAATACACTGACTGATAAGACCTGCTGTGAGACAACAGCTGAGAAATGCTTATGGTGGATATGTATGCTCAGAGTTTTACTGGCTAATTAAAAGAACACATTTTTGTGTGTACCTTTCTGGACATAACCCTCTCAGTGTTTTGAGTCTTGGTCTCGAACCAGGGAGCTTTCACATGTAAGCTGTTAACTACACCAGTGGTTCCCAAAGTGACGAGTGCTGCAGCCCACTTAAAACCAGAACATCCCACGGGCCCCCCTCCCCGGTCGTCCGATAGAGTCAGACTGTGAAATTTTCCTGGCCAGAAGCCTGTCTTCACTCTCATCAAAATACAAGAGAAAGTGATGGATTTCCTTGAAACTTTTATTCAAAAAACATAAATAACACAGGCTGTTGGCTATAAATTGCTACCCAGTCACATATAAAGTGCTAAGGCCAACATGTGAGCCACTAACCACTGGGAAACAAACTTCAATACAAAAGCAGTAAATTTAAGTCACAGTAATGAGTAACATCACAAACTAACCACCTCCTATTTTTAATTTAATTCACTTTTTATATAAATAAATAACAGAGATGTTCCTGGCGACTAATATCTTAGTGGCCTAAACAAGGAAAAAAACCAACCAGTCTAAAACTAACACTCGAATATCAAGTTAGATTTTAGGCCTGTTTAATGGACAAGGTCAAAAACTGTCTAAACAAAGGCATCTGAAGCCATTAACCACACTCTTCAACAATGAATCGCACTTTGAATGCTGCTCAACTGTGTGGCATCGTGCATCATGAATACTGCCTGTTATACTCCGAACAGTCTGTTTAATATATGAAAACACGTTACTGCAAACAACGTTTCCGCATCATTAAAATACGAGAAAACAACATCCGAAAAATGAATAAATTGCGACTGTAAAGCCCACATGGAATTTTATTCAGGTCAAAAGTCACGAGAAAAAACATAAATGATTTCTTCTCCTGAGCGCAGGTATTCACTCCTCGCAGCCGTGCTGAGAACAGATCAACGGGACAGGAGTGCAGAAACTTCACAACTTACCTTTGAAACTTTAAAACCGGAGGATTCATTCAGCATGACCATGCGCGTAATTTGCGGGGGGGATAGGGGGATTATGACCCCCCCCATAATCTGATCCAATCACTATAACCCCCCCCAATAAAGTCACATCATTTCGATTTACAAAAAACATCTTACATGAACAACACGTTAATTTTCTTTATTCATTATCAATTTTGGGTAAACTACTAGCATGTTTAATCATTTGGTAATGTAACCCCCCCCTCTCACCCAACAACCCGCTTTCTCTACCAAGCTGCAGCGTTCGCCTGTGGAAGCAGCTGCTGGGCAGCGGGCGTAGTTTGAAAAAATGAAGAGTGCCAAAAAGCGGACAACCAACAAGTTTTCATTGTTGGTCCACAACACCCCTCGTAAAAAAGCAGAAAAATAAAAATGAGGTAAATGTATTGTTAGCTGATGATTTAATAACTATGCCGCTGTGGACCAGACACACTGAATACGGGTTCAGGTATTTTAGCTCCGTTAGACCTGCTGCTCCTAATCTGACAATGAGTCACAGAAAAAGAAGATAAAAGTGGTTATTTGCACACATGCAGCTCAGTACAATACCTGTAATATGTAATAAACTAAACTCATTAAACAAGTATATAGTTTTACTCAAGTGAACACACACATAACATTTTATGTATTTAGTTAGTAATGACTAATATTAGTACTGATAACAGGACTGAAGATGAGAGTCCCAGAAAATGAAAAACGTAAGCCTTAATTGTTGAAGGTGCAGAGTAAATACAAAGAAAGTTAAATAAATACATAGTAAAAGCATTACAATGTATTTCTAATACATTTCTAATTAACCCAGAATCTCCTGAATCCTTTTAGAAAAGTAAATGATTTAATAAATAAATAAATAGGCAGCGAGCTTACCCCCCCAATGTTGGACCCAAAGTTACGCCCTTGAGCCTGACAGTAATCCACTGACAGCTGTCAGCGTGTCCGCTGCTACACAGGAAACCATCACTACTGATAGTTAACTCGGCAAACTTTATTCTCCAGATTGTGAGCAGATACGGTTTAAAGCAGCTCTTATGTTGCTGCCACGCTGTAACTCAGTCTAACGTAATAACCTGAATTATCCATCAAAGTGATCAAATTTATGCTTGCGCAGGTGCGTTGTGTGTTTTAATTACCTTTCGGCTGTGTCCCGGTGTTTTACATGCAGTGCCAGCAGACAGAAACATAAAATTCTGGGGCTTTTTCCCTCCTGGGTCTTACTCTTTGCTGAGTTCAGTTTAGTTTTTTTGAGGCGCTAACACATTTGTCCCTCTAGTTTTTTTTTGTTTCTATGTACAAACTTGAGGGAGTTATGGCACTTTTCTATAACCATGACATGGCTGCAGTTCTATCTGGTGACAGATGGCTGCGTAACATTTAGGACAGCCAGTTATGGCACTGGACATCAATTAAAATCTTATCAGGCTAACCGACTAGTACATCTTGTACCAACAAGTGACAACAGTGACAATTAGTCATCTAGTCAACTATTCGTGCACATCCCTAATAAATACATTTATATAAATATGTAACTATGCATACTTGTGAGTAATTTCAAACTGAATTTCTGTTATTACTGTGGGTCCCCTGCAGTACCTTCGCTGACCACCAGGGGACCGCAGCCCACACTTTGGGAACCACTGCACCACACCATGGAGCTATTATGCATGTTAATAATCTAAATCGGCAAAATAATGTCACTAAAGTTTTTTAAATAAATCTAGCTGAGTACACCCCTGCCCCACTTCAAACACATCCCTGCATGCTGCAGGTGTCAAGCTTAGCTTATGGGGACCAACTGTGACGTCAACACAGCCCCATAACCATTGATATCAGTACCTGAGGCGTGCTGGAATTGCTGCAGTCTTATCTCAACAATAGGTGCTGCTAATAGTGCTTTTATAGGAATAACAGTCATCGAAACATGAACCAAAACTAAAAGTATTTTTCCAGTCTCTTCCATAAAGCTGCTGCAGCATCTTTGAGTTCCTGCGCTGATTTATCATTGAGACACAATAGACACGAAAGCACAAAACACACAAGCAGCCGTGACATCACTTTTGGTACACAACACTGTTTGCTAGGGTGACAACAGTAAACATAAATTAGGCATTACTATGACAAAGTTGCATGAAGCTGTCAGCATGCAGCAAAGTTGAAGACTGCAGCAAACTAACAGTTTATCTGCATAGAGAAAGTTTTTATTTTAACTTATAAAGGTCTACTGCACTGTTATTTTGGTGGGTCAAACAAACAGCAGTGGATGGACACAGCTGAAGAGATCATCTTCACATTCCAGCTTGCTGAACAGGTGGTTTGATAAAGGACCCCAGTACCTTACCAGTAACAGTTCTGGTTGTGCTTAAAGTGATTAAAGTAACCAGCGCTGTTCTTACGACTGCTAGACCAACATTTTCTTTCACCTCGGCCAACGGCTTCACTTCTTTGCACTTTGCCAGGTGTGTAGACAGACTGCAGCTTCACATTAAACTGTGACAGCATCATTTTTACTGCTGTGGCATCCTCAGTCTGTTAAACTAAATACAACTAGAGGCCACTTGGGCTGAATCTTGTAATACCATTTATTCACTTGTATGTTCCTAAATAGTTTCTATTGTGAGTCTATTTTAATTGAAATTGGTATATATAATATAGGAGTTCTGGGATCAAATTTCTGATATTGTGATGCGTCCATCCAGCAATAATCCAAGCCAACTGTGAGGCATCGGCCACTGAAAACTTTCCATAGTGACTAATAAGTGGCTAACTGTTAACTAAGAACGAATGTGTGAGCGAATGAGACAGTTTGTTAACAGGTCACCGAGAGGAGAAAATGTCCCAGCTGGCTGTTGCTGTTTTAAAGCTGAGTTTAGATGTGTTGGTTGGAAAGTTTCTGATTTTATGTGAAATGAAGTCACAACAAAGCAGATTACAGAGTGACGCACTGTGGATATGAGCTGAGATTTCTTCCATGCATACCAATATGAGGGAAGGAATTCTTTCCCAGTTTAATCAGTCTGGAAACTCATCTACCACAGAGCAGGATGAGCTACGGTCTCTTCAAATACAATGAATGCAGTCTCTCCAGGAGGGTCAATAAACAGAAGATGGAAACAATGTTTCTTAAAGTCCGGTCGATGCCTGCATGTTTGTTTATTTTATAACATGTAGGTATGTAGTGCTCTTTAAATACATGTTTCTGTTTGTGTTGTATTGGTTTGTCCACTTGTGGGCATAATGAGATATTTAAATAGCTCAAAACTGGTTTTCTTGGTAAAACAGCCAAATGTGATGTTTTGCCAAGACAAAAGAAAAAATAGAAACAGACATTTTGGAAAACTTCATTATAAAAAGGGCTCATTTCCAATCTGCACATCATCATATGAATGAAGCACTTTTTATAGCAGAAGTTTCTCCACCAGCATTCCTGCAATACTTCCACCCACCAGTAGACCATTCCTCAGCGATACAGTGCATCCCTTTATCTTATCCCTTTCCTCCCTCATCAGTGTCGTCTAAACAAATGTCACGCTATTCTCTTTGGATTTTACTTTGCTCTTAGCCTCAAAAAACAGTGCAAACCATCAGCTGGCAGCCAGCAGGCAGAGCAACCACTTAACCAGTCAGCAGGTCGACACATGACACCAGTTTGCTTCAACACTACACACATATTTAAAGAAAGCAACAATCACCTGATGGACAAACATTCCCGCAGGAGTCACCCTGACCTTTACTACAACTAAAAATAATCCCACTTTAGAGTAAGACATGCAATATCTCCACTTAATTCTCATCTGCGAGGAGATCCACGGTCTTCAAAAAATTGTATACAGATAAAATCAATCACTGGACGCTCTAATCTAGTCACTACCTTGGAAAAACAGCAGAGAAACTCAGACACCAAATACTAATATTTAAAGAAAATTTGACATGCTGACTTTTCACATCAGCTAAAACATGTACACATTTATCTCATCAGAACAGCAGCTCCCATAAAAAAAGGCAGCACCAAACATCTACCACTGCAGGAAGCTCGGACCAGTCAGGACACGTTTCTCTCTCAGAGGCTTGATAAACAAGTTCCTGAACTCTCACTGCCGGCCCACAAAACAGAAGCAAAGTGGCTGTACCACGCAGGAAAACATTTAAAAACTTATTTTCTGTCAAACCTTTAAGCCTTTCTTAAAAATCAGAGCTGATTGGTGATGCTATACATTTCATTTTTTTTTTTTAAAAGCATCACTGGGTTACATTCAGCTGACCAGCTAAGTTCGTCTCTCCTCTCTCACTGTTTTCACTGAGGGCCTGGATGCTAATGCTGTTAGCCCCAGTTCACAGGAGGACTGTGGCATTGAGATGAGTGATAGTGAGGGCGCAGCAGTGCTCGCACTACCAGACCAGAGGGAGGTTGGTCTCCTATGGAGGAAAAAGGTGCCCACTGTGGTTTACACTCAACACTATAAACCACTACAGACTGACTATCTGACAACTTCCTGGTGGTGCATGTTTAGGAGGATGGTCCTGGGTCAGGATGTTAGAAAGTACCTCAGGATAACAGAGAAACCTGAACAGCCTATCACTTATGGCCGTTGAATCTAAACTGTCAGGAAGGTTGGATGTTAAAATGATGAATGAACAGCAGGAGAAAATCAGTTCTTTAATTCAGACATTTTTAACAGCAGTGTTATTTTGATTTAAGTGTGACTTTTTTAAAGTGCATATAATGTGCTGTATATGGTTGTGCAAAACTGCTACTGTCCAAACTGTGCTTAGGGAGGGCACCTGCAGTACGTACTGTGCATGTGTATACTCTTGGCTCTCTGTGATGGATGCACGCAGCTCTGGCCGTGAGCATAGAAGCCCCGCCCACCTACTGTTCAAAACTTCTGTTTCCAGGAAACGGCCAATCGGAACATAATAGGCTTAAAGGGGGTGGAACTAAGCTTGTTTTAGAGAGGATGGTCTGAGGGGCTACACTGAGGCCCAGTGTAAAAAAAAAAAAAAAGTTTTATTTTCTCTCATGAATCATGCAAAGCCACTATATTAGAGTCCAAGAATAACAATGTTGAGCAGCAGAAAGGTGTACTAGGACCAAATTAAGATACATGTTAAAAATACTGTTAAATCAAGCATAACATCTTACTGTAATGACACAAGTGCAGGTAAACTGATTTTCCTGCACATGTGTGTACATGCACTTTCTGCATCTTTTACCACAAAATTTAAATAACTGAAAACATAAGCTAATTAGCATTAGCTAATTACCATTTGCTTTCTAATGTTAAATGCTAAATGGCGTGCCCGCTTACACTGATGCAGAACAGGTGGTAAAAATGTAGGACCAAGATACTGCATAATCAAATCAGCTTTATTACTGATCAGTCTATAGTCACAGCCAGCAGAGGTCAAGTGGAAGGTCGAATGCTGGACAGAGAAGTAGCCATGAAATTTCACTTATTAATTACTGACATTAAAGCCATGAAGAGGTCCCATTGTGGGTCTGGATGTCAAAGGAATGGTCACACCACAGGACCGGCAATGAGGCATGAGATTTTCTCCATATTTTATTAATGAATGCATCTGTCACACTGCAGGAAATGAGTCATGATGGGTGCGATAAAGCTGTAACTGTTGAGAAAAGACTGAGGACCAGCTGGATTGTTATGCTGAGAGAGAGAAAAGGCCAGTAACTGACAGCCTTTTATACCCCTGCTTGGTTCATTCATTTAATTTTTTTAATTCTGTTTTTCTAAACACGTCTTTGTTCTGTAAAAGTTCCACGCTGACAGTGATAAAGTTTTTCTGGCCTTCATTTGAGGTCATAGTCCTCTGATACGGTTGGTAGAGACCCAAGATTTACTTAAACACAGATTATATAGCAGGATTAAATAACAGTGTGTCTTTGATAGTGTGAGCTGTAACATGACACACCTGATTATAACCAAATGTTAAAAAAGTCCTGACTGAAAAATGTATTTGCTGAGTTTACATTATTGATAAGACATGAATTATAGATTAGCTGGGAGGATATGAGTCCTGAAACTGATGTGAAGCAATCAGATGGAGAATAGACATGTCACAGCGCTGGTGTACTACAGCAGCATCAGTTCCACACTGAGGTGTAGACAGTAATTCTGGCCTGCCATCAGGTTACTCGTGGAAAAAGCATTCATTAGCATCATCTGAATAACTGGTCACCACCCACATTTGTACATTTTAAGTAGGTGGATTGGGTATCGGTCCAGTCCTGAAACAAGGAGCCACTGAACTATGGGGCAGATTCACTTCACCAGGTTACAAATTCATCTGCACACTTTCACTGTAGCTTCCTCCTAACTTAGTTTTGCTCTCACTATGTAGAACAAACCAGTGGGTGAGAGCAGCTTTTCTTCATATTTTAACAATGACACAGATGATATGATGATGATTTTTATTAGTATATGAAAATACTGACTGTGAGAAAGGAAAAGCTCCATGTTAGTGTGGGTAAATTTAAGCCATTTTGATTGACAGGTGAATCAAAGAGTGGAAAGACCACCAACGGCCCCAAAAAGCAGCTGGCCAATCAGCTTGCCCAGCATGCTTTTATTTTTACTGGCCTCAGGCCATCCAGCCAATGGTTATGCAGCACCCTGTGAAGTCTTCTCTCTTATCTGTTCAAGATTTCTGAGCTCCAAGTCCAACTTGATGAGCTCAGTTTCACTTGTGATGGCAGCGTGCCAACTATGAATGCAACAAAGATTCAGCGAAGGACTATAAATCATAAATTGATCATTAGCTGACAGGAACCCCTTAACACATACCTAGATCTGCCAGTACTTGCTGTTTGGATCAGCTCAGGACACATCTTGTTCAAACCTAATAAAACTATTTTGAGTAACTTTCTCGTTATATTTGCCAACTTCAACACGAGCAAAGCCAGCGCTTGAAGTTTTATGCACGTTTAGTGCACAGATGGTGGTAACATGTTCTGCCATCTATTCCTTGGCGTGGAGTGAGAGATTTGTCCCAAAAATTAACTCCCCACCCCCAGGCATGAAGCTGACATGTAAACCTGGAGCATTCACAGGTTACAGAGCATGTCTGAAAGAGAGGCTGCAGATGGAGCGAGCAGGAGAGCCAGCTGACTGAAGCCTGGACCCCTGCCACCATTTCCAAAAGAGGCCGTGTGCTGCTGCTGCAGACAGACAGAGTGTTTATCAGTGTGCTCATTCCTGCAGCACAGTGTGCGCTTTGCCTTGAAAGGTGAATGTTAGTGCATGTGTGTTTTGGCTATATATTTGAGCATCTTTTAGGGCTGAGAGCTGGTTAACTGATTTATCAATAGTTTTTCATTACTGACTATATATTCAAGTCATTAATGAAACAAAAAAAATGCCAGAGGCATTTGTCATCTGTTCTCTGGGCATCTTTAGCTTTGACTGGACAGGGACAGTACAGAGCACACAGGAAAGTAGACCAGCGGTCCAGGGCAGGATCGAACCCAGGCCCCTGCAGCCTTTGGACAGATGGATCGCCAAGTGAGCTATAGAGGTGCTCCGCTTTTGTTACACAACTCACAACCCCTTTGCATTTTCGATATAACATATTAAGGTAGTATTCTTTAAGGAAGCTGGAAGCAGGGGTGTATTTTGTTAACCATGCAGGTCACATTGTTATAGTTGTTTACACACCAGCCCGTATAAAGCAAAGGTATGAAGTGGGGGTGCTTTGCAGCTGTAAGGCAGCAGCAGAACCGACTCATCAGATTAGGAAATGCAGACATGTTATGTAAAAATCACAGTGGGGTGTAATTATGTCGGCTTTGTGTGTTTCAGTGTAAACAAACAAAGATCATAGAGGAGTTTTCTGACATCATTAAGGCTGAATTTCAGTGAGTGTGACTACTGATGGGGCGTCCGCTGTAGGACTGCTTGGAGACAAAAGCAGGGGTACACAAATCATGGACATAATCACAGCAACACCGATTCTGACTGCACATTTTCAATATTAGCATTTTAGCATTTTTTAGATCTAGAATCGACCATATTTGGACGTGTGCGCTAAGTAAATGTGGTTAGCAAACTGTATCCATAACAGGTACAGGTGCACAGCCACAGATACCTGCTAATGAGTGCTAAGTATCACTAATATTTGTCAGATAATTGATTTAAAATGTTTTAAAAAGGCACAAATTAAACAGGTGAGATTTAAAACAGCCCAGCCACCCTGGACACTCTCTCTTCTCCCTGCTCCCATCAGGCCGGCGTTACCGCTGCCTGAGGACTTACCCACAAGCCATCCGTCTGCTCAACTCTGAGCCCTAACTGGACCATTATTGCACAGTGTAAATATTATAATTTAAAAAGTGTGTATAGTGTATAGTATATAGAGTATAGTGTATAGTGTGAATTACTTTTTTTTATTTTTATTCTTCTTATTTATATGTGTGTGTATATAAGGTTGCAGGTACAAAATACATTTCACTGTGCATTGTACTGTGTATAACTGTGCATGTGACAAATAAACACTATCTTATCTTATCTTATCTAATCTTAAAAAAAAAAAAGAGAAACCATCAGGGCCAAAACCATCTTTTACAGCATGCAGGAAACATGTTTATTTCTGGTGTAAATTTGGGCATTTTAACACATTAGTCTGGAGACTGAGTGGCTTTTGGAGTCATCCTCAAGTAGAAATTAGAGGAACTGCAGTTTGTGGCTCTTCGGTGTTGGCTTCATTTTTCAGCCCTCAAAGTTTCAACTGTTTCAGTTTTTAATGACAGTCTAAAAGCTAAAGCTTTGACACAACAAGATCAACTTAATACACTACAGCACAATCTGATCATTAAATAAAAACTGAACCTCAAGCAACCAAAATATTTTAGCAACTACATTTTAAATGTCTCTATTAGTGCTCATCATACCTATATTGTTTCCTCTATTGATGACAGACAGAAGGAATGCATTTCCTACTACTGCACATGCCTCTCAAACTCTTCATCCACACAGCGATCAGGACCACAGACGCAGTATTCTTGTAACTGGGCTGCAAAGAGTGTCCGAATATCCCAGAAAGCAGCAAGTTTGAACCTGGCATTTCTGCTCTGGCTGCCAAACCGCACACTTCAGGACATCTCTGAACCTTATTCTAGATTTGTTAGCCATGTTTCACTGGAAAACATTACAATGTAGTGATTAGGAGTATAAATTACAATCAAATCACAGCCCGTAATATTAAAATAACCCCACAGAGCTTCCCATTATCCTTTTCACACCAATGGGACAATCCCTGTAAACCTATAAGTTACAGGAGAAGTAGATGGTAGGAAACATTTTCACAATTAAACTTGTCACAACAGCAAATATATACAGCTGGTTAAAGTTAATTAATGCAGATTTACCAACAATTTACCAACAAAGAGGAGAAAAGTTGCCAGAGCCACAGGTAAACTGCTTTCATATGCTGAAATATACTTTTAAGCAGCCTTTTTAATTTAAGCTTTGCTTATTAAAGCATTATTTATAAAAACTGCTCATTAAGTGCCAGAAAAAAATCTTGAAAAGACTTTTTTTTTTTAAGAATAGTTAGCTAAAAGTTGCTAACATATACTGCAAAATAGGGCTGCAACTATCAGTTATTTTAGTAATCGAGTATTCTATCAATTATTCCATTGATTAATCGAGTAATCGGATAAGAAATACTTTTGTCCTATTAACAGTTCATCTGCATAGTTTAACTTCTGTACTGCAGTGTGAAACAAACAGGGTGGATGGAGCAGCTACAAAGTTCTCTTTTCTTCACCTGATGATCGGGTGGTTGATGAAGGACCTCCAGCTGTTTTAAGGTGGTTACAGGAAAAAGCGCTGCTGCTTTGGACGCTGGAAAAACATTTACTGTCGCTCCACCTGAGCTCACCATCTCAGTCACAGCTCCGCCTCTTTGTGCTTGTCGCAGGTGTGCAGACAGACTGCAGTAAAACAGCTGCTGCTGTTGTGTTATCAGTGTTTTTGTTGAAAAACTGGGGGCTGCGTGAGCTTAATGTTGTAAAGCTTTGTATTCACAAGCATCCTCCTAAATATTTTCTACTGCAGGTCTATTTTTAGTCACTAATCAGGGATTAAAGTATAAAAAAATATTTTGATGGAGCCCCTCAGTACTGAACAGGTGACGGGGGGCTAACAGCTGAAATTCTCAGCACATCGATCACAACACACACACACACACACACACACACACACACACACACACACACACACACACACAGGTGTAGAGAGCAGTGGACGCGGGTAAAAACATGTCGGCGATGATCCACTCAGTGTTAAAGGGTCGTTTTTCCAAATGACGAAGCAGTGGAGGACATGAGGGTGAAACACTCTGTGTACTCAGAGACACCTGAGCTGCAGAGTTTAAACGAGGCATCGACCCAACAAATTTATGTTGAGGATTTTTTTTAATAAACAAATTATTCGAGTTACTCGGGGAATCGTTGCAGCCCAACTCCAAGCTAGTTTTGACTTCTAACAATGAGCTCATGAGGGAACCTGAGTCAACAGCATCTTCCTTCCTGTTTGGGGAACAGTCAGGTTAAGTTGAACCACCTGTCAACTTATTCAGGTCAACACATTTACTCCTTTGGCTCTTCAACAATAACCTTCATACCAAACTGGCTCATGTTCAACTGGACTTTGTATGCTGATCTTTTCTCCAGGTTCCTGGAATACTTTCACAGATTTAGTAGGTAACAAGACATGAATAAATAGAGTTGGTGTAGAATAGGGTGATGTAACACACATACAAATAGTAAATGGGCCTCAACACCCCTACACTCTAAAAATAAAAAGCTCCTAACAGCTTGCATCGTGTCTAAACATGTTATGAAGCCTGCTTCTCGCCCAGAATGTTTAAGTACCAATTAAAAGATAGTAAAAGCTGCTGCAACATGTCAGGATCAGTCCAAATTCTGACAGAAAAGAGGGAAAGAGACAGCATAACAGACTATCTGATATTCCCATTGAGACTGCTGGTAGCAGACCCTCAACACTCAAAGATAACGGGAATTTATCCATCTCAGCAGATTATCCAAGCACCCTAACACCTAAGTCTTCTGTATAACCACCAGCAGCTGCTTATGATCAAGAAACTGAGACAAAGAAGGAGCCGTTAATGAATGAAACCAAGACAGTTTAGCCTGTTACCCGTTTCTTTAAACCATTTTTACTGACTTTTCATATAACCCAAATGTCCAAATGGAAATGCAGGGCCAAAACAAACCACTTGCTAACTGTGGTGATCCTGAACAGTTCCCGGTGGCTAGTAAGACATCCGTCCTAGTTTCATAATGATCAGAAACTGCTCGTCTAAAGGTCCACTGTAGTGTCCTGCTGCAGTACTATCACCGAACACATGCACAATGCCAGAGCTGAGGCTACCAGGCTGCTGTTCCTGCCAACAGAGTCTTATTCCTCCACACACACGCTCAAATATTAAGAGTACCGCAGATTTGCGTCCTGTCCATGTAACAGTGTTCTTGCACGTGTTGGCATTCATATCAATGTCATTACCATGCCGTGGGTTACTGACACCAGACAACAGCTCCGCTCTGCTGTCAGCGGCGCTCTCCACCGGCTGCCTGGGTGACTGATCAGCTCTCAGCCTTTAATCATCAACTAACTACCCACGATGCTGTGTTAAAATCACCACTGGCTACCTGCCGCATCACCGGCTTCTGTTTTCTTAAAGTGGTGCTAGCATTCAGTTGATTTTCTTCAGCTGCAGCAGCCATTGTGCCACATACAAAATAATATTGGCCACTGATGCCTTTATACAGCACAAAGATATAAAGCTTGTTTGTTTACCTCAATATTCTCTCTGTGACACCATGCACAGGCTTCTACTTGCTCACAGGTATTTTACACCTGAGTAAATAATGAAGGCTTCAAGCTCGTAAGTCTGTGAAACCATTCATTCGTAGTTTAATTACTGCGTGGGTTTGCCCTTCTTTCCTTTCACCTGTTGGTTCAGAGTCCTGCACAGAGAGCTCACCAAACATGAGTCATCTGCAGGTACTGCTCCAAACCAACACCAGGAGGGACACGTGCATAAGAGAAGTCAAATTATTGTTCAGTATAAAAAAGGAGTGAGAATAATTCACTTTTTTAGCACATATTGTCCAGTTGGGACCCCAAAAAAAACCCCAAAGTGTTGGCTGGTGGAGCTGCTCCTGTGTCCTGTGAGGGGATAAATCTGGTCTGATCTTGTCTGCTGGCACGTGTCACAGTTGAGCGTACAAACGCACTGGATGAATGGATGGCTGGTGGGATAACTTAAGTGAGTAATACAGCTGTATTAGAGGGATCTCGTCTCTAAGTCCTAAATCTGATTTAATCTGACATGTATCTGCCTGCGTGTCCATCCAACTGACAGACCAGTCAGTGGCTTACAGACACTTTAACCGACCTGTCACAAACAGGGTTAGGCTAAAGGGAAAATATATCAGCCATCTCCACTATTACCACCAAGTCTTTGTTTAGGTCATTTTTGGCTTCTTCTTTTGCCAATATATCAGCAATTGCCTGGTGGAAATTTTGAACTCATCGTCCAACCCAGGAAATCTGTTCCCATGAGTCATGTCAGTGAGGTAAACCTGTTTGGAACGCAGCCTTCAATATACTTATAAATCCACCCTTTTTGTTTTACTGCTATCTATTTAAACAAGGTTAGACAGATCTGAAACATTATGATAGTCCTGCTGTTATTCCATCTGAGGAAGATGCCTTTTCATTACCGTACCCGGGTATTTTTCTGGCTCAGAGTGGATCTTTGGGGGGACCGACTAAGAAACATACGCACAAAAGTCCCCACAGAGTTAAGTTAAAGAGTCTGTGTCGCTTTTCTAAACAAGTTTTTGTGTTTTATTACCATTTTGGGTAATTTAATAAAGAATGTTTGCTTAATGAGTAAATTAAAGCCCACTTTAGAAAACCCTGATCATATTTGGGGGAGGAAAAACTATGTTCTGTTTTGAATACGTTTCTCAGTGTTAAGTGATAAACTGGACTCAACTATTTTATTCTTTTCTTTCTGCTTTTCCTGCATATAAAAAGTTTCATGCCCACCAAACTTTTTCTTCCACCAAAGAGAGAACCAGCACGATTTTATTTTACAGTTATTAAAGCTTAAAATACATTTATGTTTTTCAACAGGCCAAACATTTTCCAGGAAAATGCAGTAAGATAACACACACTTCACTAATGTGAGAACCAAGTGTGAATATTCAATCTGTAAACATCCATTTTGGAAAGAGAAATAATCCTGTTATTCTGATTTTCAGTCACAGTCACAGATACCAACCCATGAAGAGCCATTCTGATCCAAGACAATGCTGATAAGACCCATTTATAATCAGACACATGCAGCCTGAGGCTACTTTGAAGGAAAATAATTTACATTTGTTGTTTGTAAATTAAGAAACCTGCAAAAAACAGTGTTATAATAACACCACTTATAACATTTTGGGACATGTAAACAAACTTCAGGTGTAAGAGTAAAGAGTACTGATGCACAGATGGAGTATTACCCGTGAGTCACTTATTACATTTGTGGTGAGTTTTTACATAGCACTGATCAACTGTCTGAATCTGACTGACAGGTCCTGAGCTACACATCAGTCTGTTTGACTGGATCTCAGCTCCCAAACTGAAGTCCCAGGACCTCCGGGGTTAAGAGAGAAGCAGCTGGGTCCAACCTGACCTTCCCATGATGGCTGCGGCTTAAATAAACACTTCATTATTTTCTCTGAGAGCCCTTTAGATATTCATCTCAGCAGCTGCACTCATGTCAATTAGCTCATCCTTCCTCTGCAGAAATCAGCGGCAGCAGGAGTCCACAGCATAATGCGTAAACACAGAGCCGGAGGTCTCTGACTGCAACGCTTTAAACCTGACCACATGTAAAAGACGTTACATCAGCCTGGCTCTGATGGACTCTCAGATTTAAAGAATGGGGAATCCTTCTCAGTGTCTTCCACTTTTAACCCTGCTGTCATTACAGTTTTGTACGGCAGGTGACAATGTTCTAAATACAGCGTACATTTAAGCTGATATTGGTTTCTTTTAGGTGTCTAAAGCCTTTGCTGCTGCTCCTCATGTCCACTGCAGCACACAGTTTCCGTGCTGGCCGGTGCTCCTGTCTGCTTGGAGTCTGGGGTGTCAGACTATTGGACTTGTATAAAAGGCAGCAAACACTCATACATTAGAAACTGAGCACAGTCAAGCAGAAGGGGTTAAACACTGGCCATACAAATACTGCATGTGTATTTAAGAGCTTTGCTGAGTGTGTCTAATATTAGCGGCGCTAAAATCAGCAGCCGCCCTCAATCTTGCAGGCTAGGTGCACCACACACCTGTGCAGAATACAGTTAGACATCGCTCCAGTCAGGCAGTAATGTCAGTTTACTCTGACACAGTCGACATGCAACTGCAGAACTGCACAGGATCAACAGCAATGTTTAAATGACTAGTCATGCACATCCCTAGTGCTGCAACCATCTACTACTGAGAGATAACACTGATCACAACCCAATACAACCCATTTCAAAGACAATAAAATGCAGTTATTATGCATGATTTAATAGATTCTTGCAAATCTTGCACTTAAAATGTGCATCATTAACAGCAACCTAATAATGTTCAGATTACTGTTTGCACCGAGGCAGAGCGACTGCAGAGGCAGGCCAATGACTGACCTGGCATTGACTCTCTGCAACACTACGAACTCTCACTAGCAAACACAGTCAGGGTTTAAAGATGATGAAGGCATGCAAACATGGACTGCAAGCTCAAAGTGTAAAAGTGTACATGAACTGATCAGGAACCAGCTCACAAAAAGCATATTCCAGTCAAGTTCAACGTAATATGAATCATCAGACAGGTGACATCAACTTCATTAACATGCAACAAAGGTCTCCTCCCAGACCTGGACCAGGGAATCACTGAGATTCTGGACTGGATTCTGGTCTGAGGTGCAACCTGGTGATGCCAGATGGACTGAAACATCATGTACCAGAGGTGCTCTACTGTCAATGGCCAGTCAGTGGTATCAATTCCTTCATCCTCCAGGAACTGCCTGCATACTCTCGCCACATGAAGCATGTGGTGCACCATGAGGAGCCCAGGACCCACTGCACCAGCAAAGGTCTGAAAGGTCCAAGGATCTCGTCCTGATACCTGATGGCAGTCAGGGTGCCGTTGCCTAGCCTGCAGAGGTCTGTGTGTCCCTCTGTGGATCTGCCTCCCAGACCATCGCTGACCCACCAAACTGAACAGAAACTGAACAGAGAACCTGCCTCAAACTCTCTCATGTTAGACTGATTTTTGAAAGAACTAAAACTGCAAAGTCATGCAGCACACAAACATCGTTTCTGCAAGAGGAAACTACGGTTATGAGGCACAGGTTAGGCAAGCCACTTTTAGAGAGAGAGAGAGAGTGTGTGTGTGTGTGTGTGTGTGTGTGTGTGTGTGTGTGTGTGTGTGTGTGTGTGTGTGTGTGTGTGTCTCTCTAGTATTTACCTAATAGGAAAACTATATATTGCTCCTTGCTATATGTGCCTTTATTTTAAAAACATGTAATACATAAGGAAGTCTGGTTTTACTGGCAAGAAAAAAGTACTTATCTTCATTTAACTACTAATCTGTAATAATGCTGTTTTTATATTTACAGTCTAAAATACTCAGCATCTACAAAATGATAAAAAAACAACAGTAGATGGAAGCAGCTAATAACATCGCCTGAAACTTTAAAGAAGGGCTTTTATTAGTATTTGAATGTCAAAATACTGACTGTAAGAAAAAAATATTTATTTTCACAAGTGAACCAGCAAATCCACTGTGAAAAATTAAAAACACAAATAAAAACTAATGGAAAAACTGTAAAAGTTTAATAACTCTGGCACACACATTCTCGTGTGCACACACAGGCCCTTTATCTCGCCACAAACACAACCTAATTCTGTGGGAAACTAATTATCTACAGCTGACATTCATTATATTGAAGTTCAACTGACTGTATTAATCAGCTAAATAAGAGCAGATACAGCCCTTTGAGCCAGAAGCAAAACATCCAGGTGATACACCAATAATCGAAATCTTTATTCAGCAGCGTGTGAACGGTAAGATCCAACAGATCGGTGTGAGTCTGCATGTGCATTTATTCCTGAACAGAGGAAAGGATGACGCTACCAGTGTCGTTATAAATAGCCTGTGCCCTGCGCACTCTCTCTCTCTCTCTCTCTCTCTCTCTCACACACACACACACACACACACACACACACACACACACACACACACACACAGAGGGTATTTCAAAGTCCCTGCGTACCACATTGCGGGGTAATCCTGTGGCTGTCTCAGCCTGTTCAACCTGTTCAGCAGAGAAACTACAAATGCAACAATGTACAGATTTGATGCACCCACTTTAGATCTCACACCGTTGGCCTTTAAAACAAACAACAGTGTGGCTCCCCTGACAGGGATTAAGTCTGATCCCAGACTGGAATGTGGACTTCATTCACTGAATATCTGCTTTGAATTTTGGTTAGCCCTGGACTAAGTTTAGTCCCCGGTCTGGAAAAGGAGTCCTACAACTATTTTTATCTCATTCCCTGCATCTAATAGATGCTTGCGTAGCTTTTGCTTTCCATTTTCTAATGACAGCAAGTGTTTAAACAATCCACAAGAAACATTTATAAAAAAATATATAATTGATAAGACAGCCCCGAAGCTGCTCTAAAATTACATTTTAGCCCATTGATTTAGCACAAAAAAAAAAAACGTCACAGCTTTCACCAGAATAACTTAAGCGCCAGATGAGTATCATGGTATGAGATGATGGACCCACAATATCACATGGCAGAAGTCAGCATCATGATTTCAGCCTCGGTTTTAGTTAGTGGCAGTTTCCGGGTTCAAAGTCTCCTTCAGTTCCCAAAACTCAAACAGTCGGGCCCTACTGTCCAAACACTTTCAGCTCCAATAAAATAATCAGTAAATTTAAACATCCAGGCCTCCATGAAAGCGAGCACTCCTGAGGTTTAACAGAGTTAGAATTAGTTGGAAGTCAGAAGTATTTAAAAAAAAAAAGTGTACAGCTGTTTGTTCTGTAAACCAAGACAGAAAACTAAATACCGACGTTTAGAGAATCTGTGAAGTCGGCCTAGTTGATACATAATGACGAGCTCCCTGGCGGATGGCGACCGGCCGGTAAGGCTCACACATGCATGCGCAGCACACGCACACACTCAGCCACACACTAAAATGTTGTTAGCGAGCAAGTTCCTCACACAATTTCCCAAAGTAAACCGCAGGGGAACTACCATGAAAAGGTTTGCAACAACAAACCAGATTAGACAAAGAACCTAACAAAGGAAAAGTGGCTAAAGCTAAAATTATCCAGAGCTAAGAGCCAGACTCAAGCCAGGAGCCTCAGTATGAGCAAAGGATCATAGGACGAGCTGAATTATGGAGACGAGTGGAAAAAAGAAAAGACTCAATGTCCTGTTATCTGGTGCTGTTATAAACATACTGGGAGATGATGTGAATACCTGACATTTGTTGTGTTATATAAATCTGCTGCACCTGTCAGGTAAAGTTGGGTGTACGGCAGCTCATTTTGGCTCATTTTTGAAGAGCACTTTATTTTCAGCTGTTTCAGTGAGAGAAGATCCTGGAACGTACTCCGGTTTGGGGGAAATTCGGAAGTTTAATAATTTCCTTTATTATGAAAATAAAAAGCTGCATTGAAGAAAATTAGATTTTGAAATCCATGAAGTACCTTCAGAGAGGTTTGTCTGATGGTGTAATTTTGGATAACTGGTCAAGTCAGCTACTCAAATTAAATAAAAGCACATAAGTCAAAGTGTGTGAAGATTTTAAGGCTGGTCAGCTGATCAAGTGATTTTTTTAAAGCGGTATTTAATTTACTCAAACACAAAATTTATTTTTATTTATTAAATGGAGAGAAATATCAGGAAAACGCACACATATGTTAAGCTACCCTGCCTCAACTATATGCCCACCAGTCCTGCTTAAGTACTTAGCGCCCCCTTAAAAGTTTATTATAAGCCAGGGAAACCCCTGACTACAATCAGAGTGCTGTTTTTTTTCTTACAAAGGTTCCTAACTAAGGGAAGTGACACGGAAGTATCTGCATGGCAGCCATAATGAGAGCTGGTCAAACTCTGAAAACTAGGGAAATCCAATTAATTTTACCAAGAGCCCACATGAGATCAGCTTATTGGTGTGGCCCTCTACAAGCATCACAGTTTCCCACATGGCCCCTTGGGAAAATTAATTGCCCACCCTTGCTCTAAAAACTAAGTAAAGATGCTTCAGTGCTTCCCTTATTACCAAGGAGACGATGTCTTCCCACAATTCATAGTGACACAAACCAATCCATCAACATTACTGACAACGTGGCACAGATCGTGTCAGTGTTAGTTAACGGTGCTTTCTGATTTCACCACAGCCAGCTGATACCTTTCAAACTTTGCACAGCAGGCTGAAAAAAATCCACAGCTGAACTGTGATTAGAGATGCTTTATGAAGTTGCTCCCTGGCACGATGAAGGTAGATTTATAAATACATAAATCTCTGTAAGTCAAGATTATTATTATTATTCAGTTTGCAATAAGTTGTGTGTTGCTATATTTTGAGGGTTTAGTTTTGTCATGAGTTAATTTAATTTCAATCACAGAAAAGTCAGCAGCTACTTGGAATCATCTGCAGCAGAAAGATTAAATATAAGTAGACAGGATGAGCAGCTTTTCTCTTTATAGGCCTTTTATTCCTGTGTATTTAAAATGCAGCCTAATGAAGTGGTATTACTCCCTGGTGGTTCTCTTAATATGGTCTGCATTGAACAACCCATGAGAAGACATGGAGCATCTATAGTTTCAGACCCACATCTACAACATGGTAAAGTAATAGGAGGTAATGTTGGGGCTGGTACCCTTACCTTGCCAGTCTTGTGGTCAAACCACACCAGAGCGTGATTTCTGGACAGCACCTTGCAGTCGAAGGTGGCGTTGTTCTGGGCCGGGCGGCATCGAGCCACCGACCTGCCGATCTTGACCGGCTCATCCAGGTACACATGCCGCTCCTGGAATGGGTGCGAGTTGGGTCGGCAGGCGAATATAGCCAGCGCTGAAGGCATTGATTTTGGCTTGAGAGTATTACTCCACCCAGACACGAGGGGCAAGTTTTCTTGATCCAGAGTGGCAGGTTTTTCTGTTGCAGTCCCTCCTCCAAAAAAAAAAAAAAAAAAAAAGGAATAATCTGCAATATCTGCGGCCTATCTGTAGGCTGAACTGTTAGTCCTCTAATCTTCTAGGCACTAACTAGTAAACATGGTCCTCTCTGGCGTGTGAGAAAATAAAAAACAAACCAACAGATATTAAAAAAAGACAGAACATTCCTTTCACTGACTGCCCACCGAAGCTACATAACGACGCTTATGTGACAGCAGGCACTATGTACAGACCAAGCTGCCATGTGTCAAGACATACATGACTGAGTATAGCACTGACAGCCCCTCACGTCCATCAAACTCCTTCAGCGCCGACTGAACTGTCTGTTTAACGTCTATCAGGAGTAGTAGGTACAATTACTGCGCTCTTCTGAGCTGTTGTCCTCTCTTGCAGCAAGCTAACAGCAGGCACACACCCCAGCCTTCACCTCCCTATATATACACACACGCACACACATATACGTCTCTCGTTCACTAAAGTGTCATCTATAAGTGTAATTGTCATTTACAACTCGTTATAATCTGAGTGACCTTGTTGCCCTGATGCAGGGAACCTTAGCTATCTTCCTACCTACCGTCACCACTCCCTCCACCAGAGAACACCTAGCGAGCCTGAACGCCACAAACACCCCTGAGTTATAAAACTAAAGCAGCTCAGTGCCCACCCTTCGTCTGAATTAGTCAGCGGAAACGTTTCAAAACCATCAGCCGGGATGAACTGAGGGATTATCTGCTCGTCTTGTGCAACTAAAATGCTAATTGGCTAACTCACTGGTGGACAGGCGAAGCGCTAACTCGCTTCTGGCGTTGTACCAGAAAGCTAGGCTAGGCTAGGCTAATGAGTGCTGACAAAGTTATCGTCCAGGTCCTCAAATGTTTTCTCCCCATCCTTCTCAACCAGCTCGCTTACCGAATGGAAACGATGTGCCATCCCTGTCCCCCGGAGCAAATAAGAGCAACGAGCTAGCGATTCTTTTTGCTACTACAGAGCTCTGCAGGGGAGCGCTAGCATGGAGGGGAGCTACCTAGCAGCTAGCCGGCTAACTGACAGTCAGAGCAGAAACCGACGCGGAAAAAAAATCAGGGGAGTTTCTTGACTGCGGGTCCTCACGCATCACACACCAGTCCGACTATTTCCCGGGAAAAGCCCCGGTAAGAGTCACAAGTGATCCCGCCGTCGTCTATCGCAATGTACCTCGTGGTCGCTGCGGTGAGTTTTATGTTAAAGCCGTCGCCTTCCAACAGTTTTGTGGAAGGAATCTAGAAGAAGTTGTCCTCCTCCGCAAGTCCCGGCCGCCATACTGTAACCAGAGAGCAGACGGCGGTGCCGCGTTCACTGACCGAGAGACAACCTGGGGAGGTGCGTTCACTGACCGGGTGACATCAGCATCACTCACCGCTGAGGTCAGTAAATCATGGTCGGAAAAGGTAATCAGCTTAACAGATAGACAGGTAGATACGCGTGTGCATACAGAATTATAATCTGTGGAAAAACTAGACACACGATTAACACTGAATGTAAAAATATAAGCGTATATTTTTAATGTAAAGAAAGTAATTTGTGCTCTACAGCTAAGATGTTATAAAAGGACGTCAACATATTTCACGTATTCTAATACGTGAAAAATCTAACACCTGCTCAAGTAATGATGATAAAGGAAATTACGTTGTCATCATTAATTTCATGATCCGTTTAGATCCTCTTTACCAAAGTTTAAATGCATAAGCTAAATGCATCAAAGATTGGAGGACTGGAAACACAAATGCAAACATGCTCCCTCTGAGCTCAGAGGGACATGTGACGAAATTATTTAAAAAGAAATTCCACTACAGACGCAAATCCATTTTTACTTAGTTTGTATAGAGAAGAACACAGATATATAAGCTGACATAAAAGCCAACAGCATTGTTTTGGTGCGGAAAAAAACTCTCATAAACCAAACGTTAAACACTGGATAAAACAAATGATGTCAAACCTTCTAAGATCTACTGGCATGTGAACTGGAAAAGTAGTTTTTTTGTAAACCGCAGTTTCTCCGTGTTGTTGTTTAAACTGTTTGCTGTGGTTGGCCTTTTATCTGCAGTGGACTTTTTCTTTTAAAAACATGGACTGCTTTATGTTAAATATGAGAACTGGATCAGTTCAGTTTATTTTTTTCCAGTGTTTTTTTGCTTGTTTTTTGTTTTGGCGTTGTTGCTTAAACCGGCTCAAATATATTAATTCCTTGAAAACGAATATGGAAGTCATGAGATGTCATAAGGAAAAACAGAGCAGATTTTTATCTACTCTGTTTAAAATCATTTAGCTTGTTTTCTAGTACCTTTTCAATACTCACCACACTATACCTGTAACTCTCCAGAATCACCTACAGTTTATTAACAAGAGCATCAGAATGCAGTTTGCATCAGCAGGTTTTATCCCTGCGACTTGGTTTAGGGATGGGACAGCAGGGTGGGGGTGGTGTTAGAGGAGATCAAATTCTGCTTCTGGCCCCAGAAACGTCTCTGTGGTGCTCTGGTGAGCCGACAGCTGAGACTAAATCGATGCTGGATGAGACCGTAGAGCAGATAAGAACTCCACAAAACATCACTGTTGCTATTTCTTCTTAGATTCAGCCATAATTTATAGGACATGTGACTAAAATATTCATAATTATTGTACATATGTTTGAATTTTTATCATCGTCCTTTTTATAAGGTTGAAGTATAAACATCATAAACAGCATCATTATACTTTAAAGCAGCTGAACTGTGACCAGGCTTCAGTCTATCTACTCTGCCGAGAAAAGAGAGGCTAAAAACTTTTCCCCCCTGTCTGTCTCTTCCCTTGGAAGGTTTGGTGCTGATCTCGTTCATATTAAGATGTAACAGAGATTTGCATCTTGTTTTAAAATGAAGGAACTCATTTTCAGTGTTGAAACTATTTTTTGAGTTTGTTGAGTTGTTGTCAGTTCTTCTTGGTTTCAGTCAGACTCAGTAACACAGTTGAGCTGCTATGAAACAAGCAGAAACCTTCCAGCATGATCAGAAACACGTCTGAATTATTAAAAGTGCCACCTGTACATTACAGTAGATTACTTCCCCAAAACAAGACACACCAGAGCTGCCTGATATCAGACAGATTCATCAGCTCCTCATAATCTGGCCCTCAGTTTTTTAAAGCAGTGCAGAATATCTGAGAGCTTCACTGCATTATATTCAGTGCATGCTAAATTATTACCTGTTGGCCACTTTCTGTGTTCCTTTATAGACATTTCTACCACATATGGGTACAGAAAAGTTGCAAACCAGTGCATTTAAGAGGCCTGAGGATTGAACCAGGCTTCACTTTGGGATCAGACTGATTATTAGGCCGTTCCAAATTTACCAGAGTGAAGGACGAGACAAGGACTGAGTGACTGAGAGTCTCCTGCAGTGAAAACAACAATAGACCGTGCAGGAGGTTTTCTCTCTGAAGTCTTCCTGTAAACTGTTCTTGGTGCAGGTTTTGGTTGTGGGACAGACCCCCGTCCTGGCCCCGTCCTGGTCCCTGCTGCACTGCCCTGCCCTCCTGCAGAGAGAGCAGGGCAGCAGCTGTCACTGTGCTAACAGTCTGACTATTATATGAGATTTAACAGCATCTTACTGTGTTTAGCTTCTTAGCCCAGTTTGACATCACTGTGTCCTTTTAACAGAGGCTGTATGAGGCTGTATGTGGGGTACAAAGCCTTAGAAGCTGAGCTGCACTTAGTTTAATTACAACACATCTCAGTGATTTGATGAATGCTGGGGTTTATATGTTTGCAGAGTTCACTGCATTTCATTACCTACTGATGCAAAGTGCTTTTTATTGATTGATTATGAATGCATTATTGTTAAGATTATGTTATTAATGTGAATATTTGGCATTTGAAGTATTTACAGAAGCATAAACATGTATAATCATTACATTCATAATTACTCACTTTTTTGTATCATGAGAGATTTGAACTGGCCCCACTTGGACCTTTTTTTTATTGTTGAATTTTCTGTTTAGTTGATATATTACCTCTTTACTGTGTATTGTGGTTTTGTATGGAATAAGATATACTTTATCAAAAAAAATATATACAGTGAAAAATGGAGTAAAAATGTAAAAATCTAAATATATATATATTTTTACAAAGGGTGTTATGTATGTAAAAAGTGTACTGTACATTTACATTTATTTGGTGATAAATTAAATATTGTTTTCTGTGGCTCTTGTTATAAAATGTAACCAAAAAAACAAAACAAACACAATATACATAAGTCATTTAGTATGAATTGGTTGAAAATTATATTAAATTAATGAAATCCAGTAGTGGTAATTTTAGAGAGAAACATCTGATTGAATTTATTACCATTCGTACCCAGAATTAAGTGAATTTGCGTCTCAGCTCAGGCCACCAGGGTCTGTTTGTGCCCTCTGTTTGCAGGTCTTTTCATCCATCTGCTTGCTCAGTGATGGAGCTATTAAAGGATTTAGATAAAGCTGATTTACTGCCTTCAGAGTCGGGCTGTAATTGAAGAAGTGATTCATTCAGGGATGGGAGGTACACTTAGCAATGTGGATGTGAAAGGATTCAGAATGAACTGTATTTAGCAGCAGGAGCTACTGTGGAATATATTACACAGTACAGTAATACAAGAATCATCTTAATCATGGTTTTTTTTTGAGGGGGGGGGTGTTTTTAAATGTCTGTAATTTGGTCATTGTCCATCAAAAACAGCTCCATTACATTTATGTCCAAACTGCAACATTTCTTCACACACGTGGTTCTGACGCGGTACACAACACTCTTTTTTTGGCTCCGTATAAAAGTATGGATAACCAGCCCCCACCTCACCAGCATCTACCCAGCTGAAAAACCTTCTTCCTCGTCTTCTTCCAGCTGCTCCCTTTAGGGATCTCTGCAGTGGATCATCTGCCTCCATCACACCCTATCCCAGCATCCTCCTCTCACACCAACTCTCTGCATGTCCTCTGCATCCATGAAGCTTCTCTGTGGTCTGGCAGCTCCATCTTCATCATCCCTTGTCCAATATTTGCACTCTCCCTCGTCTGCACGTGTCCAAACCATCTCAGCCTCGTCTCTGACTTTGTCTCCAAACTGTCATAGACCGCACTGAAAAGGGACTCACTTATGAGACACAGAAAAAGGTCAGCACTGTTTTATTAAGAAGAGTGTGAGGGAAAACCCAATCAGGGATGTTAATGAGCCTCGTTAACTATGCCGACGACTTAAGCTTCTCTTTTCTCACACACACACACACACACACACACACACACACACACACACACACACACACACACACACACACACACACAAACCAGAACAGCTGACTCGCCACAGGTGAGGAAAGTGTAGGAAGGTAGTGAAATCCTGGAGACACACCCTTGGCCTGGAATAAACAAATCACACCCACAACCAAAGCACACACACACACACACACACAGAAAAAGTAAAAGAAGCAGGCAGCCAGGAGGACTCAGGGACCATGGCACAAACTGCTCAGCCTGAGCTGTCCCTCAGACGGAGTAACAAAGATCTGAACATCTTCAGCTCAGCCTCCCATCTTTGTGTCAGTGCCACCATCTCCAAACCATCCATCACAGCAGGTCTTGCTACCATCTCTTAAACCTTCCTTTTCACTCTTGCTGCTCTCCATCTGTCACAGATCACCCCTGACACTCGTCTCCACCCGCTCCACCCTGCCTGCACTCTCTTTTTCACCGCTCATCTTCTGTCTGTTGCTTTGGATGGTTGACTCCAGGTATTTAAATTCATCTACCTTCACTGTCTCTGGATCTACCTCTCCCAGTTCTCTTCTACCTGCTCCCTTCTCTCCCTACAGATCACAATGTAATTTAATTATATGACATATAATGACAATAATTCTATTCTATGTCATCTGCAAACATCAGAGTCCACAGAGTCTCCTGTCAGCCTGTCCATCATCACTGCACACAGGAAGGGGCTCAGAATCAGTCCCTGATGTAATCCCACCTCCACCGTGCTCTTTCCAGCATGAAGCCACACTGCTGCTCATTGATCATCACCTCTCCTTAATGTAGCTTCAACAACTCTGTGGCTCTCTGTAGTTACTGCAGCTCTGCCCATCAGCCTTATTCTTGTAATTCTGTACTAGTGCTCTTCTTCTCTATTCAACAGACATCGTCTGTGTTAAAAAATCTGCTTAAAAGGTCCACTGCCCTCTCTCCTAGACGTCCCTGTAGCTATTGGATCTGGGGTGTCAAACCAATTTTAGTTCCTGGGCCACATACAGGCCAATTTGATTGTAAGTGAGCGGGACAACTAAAACAAATGTGTAATAGCTTATATTTCTTAAAAAGCAAACAATCAAAATCAACCCTCAAAAGTCTTTCGTTTCTTTAAGTTTAATGAAGTGCAGTCTGAAAACACCGAGCTGAGCCGCAGCTGAGATTTTAGAAAAGATGAAACTGATCTGGTGTCACCAAAAACGATTAGCAGTGCATTTTTGCTATTGAAATTTTTAAATTGTAATTACTGACTTCACTGCAGTTCTCGCACTTTGCAAACCGGTGTGCTGCACTGGACCCCGTTGACTTTTTAAAAATCGCCATATAAATAAATATTTCTTGCTTATATCATAAAACATCTCCTAACATTCATTTATAGTCAACATTTAGGTTTACTGTCTCATAATGTTTTGACTTAATTAACTGATGTTATGGCTCAGAAAGTCAAATGTTTGACTTTGTATTTTATAAGTTTGATTTTAATTTAAAAAAAAAAAACGGACTTTGGTTTTAGCATTTTTGTTATTAATATTTATATTTTTACAGTCCGGATATGCAAACTAATAACTGAGACCAAAATATTAAACAAAGAATTAAAAAGTCAGGACGCTCGTGCGTGATGACGTTGCACGCAGAACGTCAAGACGCTCCTGCTGGAATGCTAAGTGGCTAAGCTAAGCGGCTGCTTTCGGCACCGCTACCTGGCTCCTGCTGTTTTTAACCTGCGGACAAGCTGGCCTGAAACGTCACGGAACTTATTTAGGAACCCGTTAACAGTCTCCAGGGCATCTTTGTGTCCGGTGTCGGGCCGTAGCCATGGCTCTGCAAGGCCCGGAGGAGCTGGGCGAGCCCGTCGAAGAGCCGGAGGATCTAGACGACCAGGACGCTAGCAGTATCTCTCCGGCCGAGGAGATAACGCTGCCACCCGGGCCCGGAGGCGACGAGGAGCCGGAGGCGGCTCTCCTACTGCCCTGGGATCGTTTCTCCTCCTGGCTGCACTGCATCTGTGTGGTGGGCTTCGACCTGGAGCTCGGGCAGGCGGTGGAGGTGAGACAGCAGTGTCCGGCGGGGTCCTGTGAAACTCACGGAGGCTACAAACGTCCAAGTTAGCAGTTTATCGGCTCGGGCTAATTCTTGGAGGAGAGGGAACAACCCACACTGATTTAGTTACTGTTTGATTTAACAACGATGTCACGATAACACACACATACACACCCACACACATAAAATAATAAAATAAAAATAACGGAATATTGCGCTGCAGGATCGCGACTTTACCACATCGCTAAGCTAACGCGAAGCATCCTTAGCTGAAGTGAGTCTGTTCCAGCAGCCGCTGCATCACCCAGGTCCTAACTTCAGATTGCAGAAATCATTCATACGCACACATTTTAGGACAAATATTAAACTTTGGATGGTAGGCTGAGGTGTTTGGAAACGCACTGGAGCTCCCAAAGCTAACAAACACCTGTTTACCTCACAAGAGTTTTAGAAAGGTGCAGACGTTCAGCAAAAAGATAACAGTTTAAAATGCAAAACAGGGACACTTCTATGAGCCTCTCACTGACTGAACAGCACTACAGAGCCTTTAAAATAATCATCACTGCATTGTATCAGCTTGATATACTGATGGGATGCAGTGCTGTGGTTACAGTCACAAATGATAAAGTTATTAAGGACCAAATGAGAACTGATAGGAAATTATTACCTTTATTCTCATGGTGCAGTTCTTGTAGTTTTATTGATTTCAGGGATGCTCAGCTGATATATTTAACGTGTTTTATGGTTTTATTATCATTTTATTTTTAGCTGTGCAGCATTTGGGTTGTTTTTAAATTTGTACACATCAGTATTTTTGGCGTAGATTGCTTTCAGTAGCATTTGCTGATATTAGTTTCTAATCGTGTGCTGAAAACCCCCAAACACTTCAAAAGTTAGTTTGTTTTTTCACTACAGTTGTTTCCTGGTTACAAATGTGACAGTAAAAAATAAAGTAACAAAAATATCGGTATGATTGATTTTTGGCCACTTTGTATTAAACATTTTAAAACAAATGTAAACAGTGTTGGCCCAGAATTTTGCTCCTAAAACTACTAAAATGTACAATTAAACAACAGCTATGCAAAAGCTTAAAAAAAGAATTGGCTTGATGTGAACGCTGCTGTCATTTGTGTGTTTGTGGGTCTTTATTGTGTTTTTGTTGTTTCATTGAACTCTTATCTTTGCCTCTTATTTCTGTATCATTTCTTAGCAAAATAACACACTGTTTATTAAATGTCATCTTATTTGCAGAGAAGCTGATGGCAGTCAAAAAGACTGATATCGTTAGTTATTGAATTATATTGTTTTATATTATTTTCAGCTTTATTTATTTGTGATGACCCCAACACTAACCCTACGAGTTAAAGGAAAAACAAAGGGGACTTTTTGGGGGAAAATGGAAAGTTTTTTAATGTATGTCACTTAGAATGATGAAAATTTTTGACTTGGTGGAACAATAAAAAAATTGATTTGGTCAGTGATGATGATTTAGTGCCCACAGGTTAGTCACATTAAAATCAGTTTATAACACAAATTAATCCTTTTAAATTCTATAAAAATTTTATTTTTTCACATTTTAACAACATACATATCACACTGAAAATTTGTATGCAATTTATATTTGTATGTTCTGCACTTAACATTATCAAGTGCAGAAAAATGGTAGTTTGAGCACAATGAGGTGACACATAAATGTTGGTACAAACATCCAAAATAAAAATCCTGGGAGTTAAGGGGGCTCGTATTGTATGTATTTATTTATTTATAGGGACTGACTAAAGTTTTGTGCTTTGGGTAACCGGTCGCCTTATTTGTCTTGCAGGTCATTTATCCTCATCATTCCAAACTGTCAGAGAAAGAGGTGAGTCACATGTTTTAGTGGAAGGGGTTGTTTTTGTTGAGGACTGATTCATAAAGTAAGTGTTCTCATTTCTTTCAGAAAACCAGCATCTGCTACCTTTCGTTTCCTGACTCCAACTCAGGTCAGTTTGTGTTTCAGCCTTTTCTTTTACCTCCTTTCCACCAGAATGAGGCTGGAGCTGAGATCCAGCTTTGCCTCATTGCTTCATCAGAACCGTCCTGCAGGCAGAAGCTGGGGAACAAAATTGTGGCAGATAAAATCTGTGGCCTGCATCTGGCTCATAGAAAAATACGCACACATCCTCAGAGCTCTCACACTGCAGGGCTTTTGGTTTGCCAACATTATATGAAGCAGTCTTTCTGCACCTGTGAAGCTGTCGTGGTGAGAGGTGCAGATGTTATGTTATGAATGCTGTTTTTTTTTTTTCTTTCATATTTTTCCTTTAATGATGGGAAATATTCAGTCAGAAATAAAGTCTGGATTGGCCGTGCTTAGAAAGACCCAGTTCATGAAAGGTGTTACTGGAAGGTGAAGCTGTTTCCACCTCTGCACATGTGGGCCATGAACCAGAGCCCGCTCACCGGGGGGGGCTGCTGCTGAAGTACAGTCAGTGAACAGGTGTGTGGAGTTTGATGGCTGTAGCTTGAACAGTGTGCACCTGTGGTGTGAATTTGCAGTCACATCGTTCTCGCGTTACGGCCAACGTTAGTTTTTGTGAACAGACACTGTGAAAATACCTCAACTTTCTCTTAGAAGCAGCCGAGCTGATAAAAATGTCCGTTATTCCCACAGTTGGAACAATTAAACTACTAAAACTAACTATTAAAGCTGAACGTCTTCAGTCTCATCCTGACTGTTTGATTTTAAACTGTATGTTTTCTTCAGTAGTTTTTCCCAAGCTGCTGTTTGTATGTCAGAATAGCTGCTGTGATTCTGAACGGCTCTCCTGAAGCTGCGACTTTGGTCTCCTGTAGATGGTGTAATAATTATTTAACCCTGCAGTTACAACCAGTGATTATTTTGAAAAATCATTCACGTTTTTCCCACAGATAATCTTAAATTTTGACTTTCGTCACTAAAATATGAGACTTAAGCTAGATTAGGGTATATTAGTTTGCATTCTCACCACACACACCCATGTACAAACACCACCATGGCTTTGTGTGCGTTTGCCTGCAGGTGTGTTTCAGTTGACTGTGAGTCAGAGGGGGGTGAAGCTGAGGAACCTGCTATCCTCAGTATGAAGGCAGGATTAGGACAGCCTGCTTACAGGGCTGCTAAATATATATGTACGCTTCACTGTAGGTGTTTGTCAGAGAGAAAGGGAGGGACACACTGCAGCTCTCTCTGTGTCGACTATAATTTAGCCTCACCAAGTCTCTGAGCAGAGCTGGCATCGTTTACCTTTAATCCACTTTGAGAATTCAGAAATAAATAGTGACACGTGATTTGTTGTGTTCTGTCTTTACAAAGTGCTGATTCTTCATGTTTCTCAAACCCATCAGAGCTTTATAAATGGAGTCGGTGTGCACGGACGCACAGGCAGTGATTAGATCAGCCGTCAGGCTGCCCTAGATTTGTGTGACTGCGTCCATCCGTTTCCTGCCACTGATCTGAGTCCAGGTCGAACCAGCAGCAGTAGAGATGCCCACACCTCCTCTAGGGCGTTCAGCTATATTCACTTTAGTATATGATCTAAAGTGAATACATGTTCATTGAAACTGCATAATTAAGGAAATCAAGTAATCTCATCATAGCTACTGTATATACCTGTGATTAGAAATAAAAAAATGTTATTTACAATTAATTTGTTACATTTATGAGCTTACAGTTAATTTACAGATTCTGAGCCATAAAATATAAAAATGGAGCTGAGGCGCTGCTGACTCGGCCGCTGTATCAACAAATGGAGCCTTTTTTTCCCAGCAGTCATTTCCATATGGAAAAGTTGATGAGCACTGACGGCTCTGCTTTACTTGGGTACAGAGCTTTAATTAATTGGATTAGTAAAACCTGTGGTTCCATTTTAATTCTGTTTTAGTTTTTTGGGGATTGTCTGAGGTTACCTGTCTTGTAAAGCGTACATGGTATCGTTCAGCCTGTTGTTCAAATAAAAACGACTGATTTGATTTATGGAAAATAAAGCAAAGGCTATAAAGTCTTTTCTTTCTGTGAGGACAAACTCACCTCAAAAATAAAGTGACTTTGGAGGCCGCTGAGCCTGGCTCAGCTGCAGCGGCTGTTTTCATGCTGTGTGGTCTGCGTGATGTCATGGAGTCTCGGCTGTCCTGTCCTGGAAGTGTGTGTTAATGTGTGTGTCTCATGTAGTGCAGTGCCTTTAGGGTTCGAAAAGTCTTAGAGCTGATTTTCTCTTTTCACGGTGGTCTGGCGTGTCTGCCTGAGGATGTGCGGAGGTCACGCTGAGGTTAGCTGCTGGCTGATGACTCATGGGGGGCTTCCTATTTCCTCTTTTCTTCCGTTTTCCTCTTCCTGTTTGTCTAAAAATCCAGAGGAAGCAGACCAGAAGAGTCGGCTGCTGCTCACTGACGTCACTTAACTCTCATTTTTCTGTAGCATACATTTTTGAAATTCTTCTGGTGAAACCACGTTTTTGCTGTGATGCTTGGAGTCACGGTTTGATGGAGTCAGGAGCAGAGTTTATGTTTTGCTTATAAGAAGACCTTCATTTATGCACACGTGTGCACGCTGCAGATATACTGTACAGAAATGGGTTATGGTGGATTCTGCAGTGAGTTTGTTTGCTGCAGATACAGCCTTAAAATCTTAGCTGAGCACGCAGCAGGTATCCTTCTTCAGAAGGAGTTAAGCTGCATTTTGTTTTTCATTTTCAAACCCAAGCGGCTTGATACAGACGTCTATGAAAAGGTTCAGGTTGATGAGAATCATAAAGAGGATGGTGCATCAGCGCTTCCTCCCACGGTGCAAACATGACCCTGTTATGGACATAGGCACTGCTTGCTGTCGTGTATTTGTGAAGTTATTTGCTTCAGATTATACATATTTTGGTTCCAGATGTTAGTCTGAGCTAGTAAAATACTGGAAAATAGTGGAATGTGCATCCACCATCTACACCGTGTTGGAGGTTGGGATTGAAAGGCTAAAGTCCTGCTAGAAACGACCATCGTGGATCAAGTCTGAGCGGCTGTTTTAAAGCTCCTCTGCCTGACTGGAGGACAAAGAGCCATAACTTAAACAGTCACTGGGATACGTCAGTGGCATCTAAAGAAGCTCTGGGTAAAAAAACTGCTTAAGAGGTTTGGCAGTTTTCCCCCTGCTACTATTACACACATGCACACTTTAACAAGTTTACTGCTTCTGAAGTTGGGTTGCAGTGGCAGCGAACTAAGCAGGACAATCGTCCTTCTCAGCAACACTTTCCAGTTCCTCCTGGGGGGTCCTGGGGCATTTTCAGGCCAGATGATGTGTCTAATCTGTGCAGCAGGTGCTGGGTGTACCCAAGGATCTCCTCCCAGTTAGGCATGCTTGGAAAAACTGCCAAAGCGAGGTGCCCAGGAGGCATCCTGACCTTCCTGGACCAACTGAGCTGGCTCCTTTTGCTACAGAGGAGCAGCAGCTCCACTCTGAGCTCCCATATTTGGGCTCCTCCTCTGATCCATCTTATTTCAGCCACTTGTATTTACTCTTTGACTCATTACCCAGCTCTCATGACCACAGGTGAGGGTTGATATGTAGATGAACTGCTAATTTGTCTTCAGGCTCGGCTGCTCGCATTGACACGCACTGCTGACACCGCACCAGTTTTCTTGGCGCTAATGGAAAGCTAATTCAGTTTTATATGTGCCGGGAAAAAGTAGAAAAAAGTACACTTACCTGCTTCTTTACTGTCATAACTTCTTCTTGGCTCTAAATGGACCGTCAGGGTTGACGGTCCACATAATCACGAACAGGAAAGGTAAAAACTATAAAAATTAAAGCCCACTTTGGTTTCCAGTAGTTTTATATTCAGGTGAAACCTTGTAAGCAGAACATGCAGCATGTCTGCCACTGAACCCGCCGTGAACCTCAGCGGTGGACGTGTGTCAGCTCAACATCATGATCGGTTTCCTGTTTCTGCTGCTGTTTGGACAACAGCCATCTTTGCTGTTACAGCTGATAAAAGGTTTTTGTGCAGGACTTACTGACTGTGACGGCTCTCCGTGATGTCAGCCCCATCATCCCTCTGCCCTCTCCCCAGGTTGCCTTGGTGACACGCAGTTCTGCTTCCGGTTCCGTCAGGGTTCCAACAGGAAGACGTCGCTCGGCCGCTTCCTGGACACCGCGGACCGAGACGCACCGCCCTGTCTGAAGGTCGGGACTCACACATGAACGCACACCGAGCACTGCAGACCCACAACCAGCACAGGGCAGAGTTTTGTGTGCTGATAGTAATAATCAGCATTATCTGTGAGGCGGTAATTCACTGATCGTGTGTGTGTGTGTGTGGGTGTGTGTGTGTGTGTGTGTGTGTGTGTGTGTGTGTGTGTTTGTGTTTTACAGAGGGAGCAGGGCCATTACTACGGTTATGTGTACTTCCGTCAGGTGCGAGACAAATCTCTGAAGAGAGGATACTTCCAGAAGGTCAGTGTCGCGCTGCAGGAGCCAACACACCTTCCACCACGTTAAAGCCGCACAACAAACACGTGGAGTTTGACATATTTGTACAGATTACACTTCCTGTCAGGATCATCAGGTTTTTGTTACCACATCAGACTGATGACGAGTTTAACTTTACTCTCACTTGGATATAAAAACTGCTGTTTGAAAGGTTTCTCCCCTGATCCGCTTCTCTGACTCCTCCCACCAGGTCACTGCACGAATGCCAAATTAATTCACATTATGGATGCAGTAATCCAAGAAAAAGCACACTTACATACATCTTTAATACCATGAGTAGACATGCCTGCAGCCACACAGCTGAAGCTGCTGTGATTATCAGGATGCTGCATGTTTCACTGTTCTGTAGTTTTGTAGAGATCTGTAGAGAGCCGACCCTCTCTGCACTGACCGTCAGCGGGCTGCTCGCTGTATTCTGGGATCTTCCAGACCAAATCAAAATCAGAACACTAAAAACATTAGACACCAATGAGCAGGAAATGTCTGAAAATATAATTCCCTTTCTCTCCTGCTTCCTGTCCCCGTCTCTTCCAGTCTCTCGTCTTGATCAGTAAGCTGCCCTATGTGACCTTCTTCCACTCGCTGCTGAAGATCATGGCTCCCGAATACTTTGAGAAACAGGAGCCCTGCCTGGAGGCTGGTCAGTCTCATGATGTGTCTGTCTGGCTAATCAATTATGTAATCATGTTCTCAGCTTCAGGTGGTCCACAGGTTTTACCTGCGCAGTCCTTAATTCACACTTTCACTGTGCCTTTAGATCCTCTGACATATGATTTCAGTATTTTTCAGCTTTGATGGTCAGCAGCAGCTTCATCACATCACAGTCTGCAGCCTCTTATAAAGTTTAGAGAAACCAAATTGTTGCACATTTAATTACAGCTTTTTGTGCCGTCTGTTCTCAGGAAAGAGTTTCCTCTTTGGAGAAATTACATTTCACTGATGTGGTCAAAGACCTGGAAAAGCTGAGTTTTAGTCACATATTTGGGACAAAGGTGCAGTTTAAGATGTCGACAGCCAAACCGAACCATCACCGTATCCCAGCTCAAAGAAACGGGATAACAAAGGGAAAAATAGAAGGCGAGGAAAGCAGCAGCCGTGCACTCCCATGAAGCCACGTTTAGATGCGGTCACGCTGAACTACACCTGTTTGCGTCCATCTGCACACAGCTTTCTTTTTTTATTGTGTCGTAGATTTTAAAACAGGAGTTTTTGCCTATTGCTTTACACTCACTCTCTGGAAGCGGTCCTTTGGAAAGCTGATCGCTGTGATGGACGCTTTTCACCAGCTTCACTCAGGCTTGTAACAAACAGGGAGACTCCACCCACAGGAGGGTCTAATTATCCAGTCAAATGACCAAGCAGTGGTGCAGTGAGGTGTGAGGAGAGTATAGGATATCAGTACTACACAGTGTGTGTCTCTGAATGTGTATGTAAGGTTGGATCAGGCTACGAGAACAAAGGGTGGGCCGTCACGTCGTGTTATCTGCGTCTCATTGGAAGCTGCTTTGGGACTACAGTTGATTATAAAGTAGAGTCTAAACCAGTGTTTCCTACTCGCAGGCTTTACTTGCCTGTGTGCAGACTGTTATAAATGGCTGTGCACTTCAGCCTTTTCTTGGTCCTACTGTTCTCATTGGTCCAAGGCAACAATGCCAACCTCAGGTAATTTACTAGGAGTGATCCCCTCGCTCTTGTTTTGTAAATTTGGTTGAGCCGTTGCTCTTCTCGTCTCACGTTCCACTGTCAGAGAGCCGGCCGGTCACTGCTGTAGCTTTCCAAAGTCTCACATCCTCATCAGGCTCCAGCTTCCTGTCTTGGACAGCAGCCGTTGGGAGGTGGAGGGTCGCTTTAACCAGACCCTGCAGCAGGTGGAGAACATGGACGGTGTAAAAGGTGGATGTAGCTACTGTGACGTCATCCGTTGGTTTCTGAAGTTTCGTTTTGAAGCCTCGGTGAGCTTTTTCACTGTTACTGTTTTGGTTAAAAAGGAATCATGTGATGAGGAGGGCTGTGCAGTGGCTTGCTCATTGGATCATTTTAAATTTTGAGACACATGACCCAGATTTACAAAGTAGATTTAATTTATCAGACAGTTTAAGCTGCAGTGAGTGAGTCCATAAACCCAGCAGGAAGTGTTTCCATAGGACTTAGTGACAGCTATCGCCATCTGGTGGCCTTCAGGTAGAATGCGGGTTTAATGCACCGGGTTCATTTTTCGAAATAGAAATCCCTTTATTTGTCCCACAATGGGGAACTTTCAGTAATTTCAGTTTCTGACCCAGAAGCTACGTCCATGCTTTAAACCAGGGGTTTCAAACTCCAGGCCTCGAGGGCCGGTGTCCTGCAGCTTTTAGATGTGTCCCTGATCCAACACACCTGAATCAAATGCCTGAATTACCTCCTCAGTATGCAGTCAAGTTCTCCACAGTCCTGCTAACGACTTCTATATTTGAGTCAGGTGTGTTGAAGTGGAGACGCATCTAAAACCTTCAGGACACCGACCCTCGAGGCCTAGATTTGAGAACCCTGGTTTAAACTGTCTGTGGTGGATTCACATCCATGTGAGCTCACTGAGGTTGGCCCAGGACTGCAGTCCCTAACGGCTCTCCACGATGGTGGAGGTGGCGTCCCGCCACAGAGAAAGAGTAACTGGAGAGGCAGCTGACTGTTTCTGTTTGCAGAGCAGCACCTTTGAAACATCTCTGAACACAAACTGAATCTCATTTGCTCAAGATTAACATTAAATCGCTATAACAACAGGATCTGTAACAGCTGCATTACTATTGATGAGGCCCACCTGATAAACTGGTGCTGATGATTGTTTGGTGATCGCTGATGTGTGTACAGTTGTTTTTCATTTAAAATTGTTGTTTGTGTTTGATAGCTTGTAATGACATCGATCGCTGGCCAACGCCTCATCCTGGACGAATCCTGACGCTGCCTATCATGGGTGTGGTCCTCAAGGTACACACACACTCATTAAGTTGACTCCAGCAGACGTTAAGTTTTGACTTGTCGTGGCAGGTAAAGAACAGGTGTAACTAATAAGTCCCACAATATGCAGATCTTAGTTTAATCGGGAAGAGCAAGAGTTCTTCTGTGAGCCTGTGAGGTTTAGGGGGCTTAGTGAGGTAACTTCAGGGTTTTCGGGTGGTTCCCTTCTTACCTGAGCACGTCACTATGTTTTATTGATTTATAAAAATGCGATCGGGTGGCGGCAGTTCTCTGACTGACGGCGTGTTTTAGGTTCAGCACCAACCACACAGGTTTTAACGTCCAAACACCATTAACGTTAAAAAAGATATTATATATAAACATTGTGTGTTTTCTGATGAACGTGTGCTGCAGGTTCGCATCCCAACCTCTTACGACAAACCAGGAACCTCGCAGCTGGTCCACTCCGCCCAGGTGATCACACAGAATCTGTGTTTTTGTATGAACGCACACTGAGCGTGATGAGAACGTTAAAGCTGAAGTGTTTGTGTGTTTCAGAGCGACAGCCTGGTGTCCATCGTGCTCCCGACGATCCACGAAGTCGACCTCTTCAGGTGAGTCCTGGAGGTGGAGGCTGATTTAGACCGAATCTTTGCACAGCCTACGATGTAGCCTACGTACTTGGCCAGCGCGGTTGTCAGCACCGATGCTTGTGCATGGTGTTAATTCCTTTGTGGTCATGTCCCAGTGTTTTATGCAGTTCCAGCCACAATAGAAACCAATAAAATCCTGAGTCCTGAGGAGTTTTTCCCTCCTGGGTTCCCACTCTTATTCATTATTGTTTAATTTTTTTCATGGGCAAACATATTTGTTCCTCAAGTTTTTCCACTTCTTTGTAAATTCCTGCACATCCATCCTGATCGTTTTGGGAATCTCCATCCATTGTGACATATGTGAGTCCTTATATTGATGCAGTAATTGTTATTCTCACTGATTCATTTAAAGCCTGCATTGTAAAAGTATCAGGAGATGCAAAGGAGGCCCGCACGGTACTGAACAGGCCAAGAGTCACAGGCGGCATCACCGCGACGTCGTTACGTTTCCAGGGAGGCGCACGTCAGGTTACGGAGCAGGTTAGGTTGTAGGCTTTCAGAGGGGCTTGGGATGTACCTCCAGCATTTAATACAGAACCCCCCACCACCACCAGTGTTCCTTCATGCTTGTGTCGTGTTATGTCCCCACCTGCTGCTGAGTGGCGGTACTGCAGTTGAATGAGGTGAGGGAGGGTTTATTGTGGGGTGGACAGAATAAAGTGTCGTGCTCATGATTAAAGCTCAGAGTTACTGTTTTGAGTGTGAGGGTTAGGGTTAGGTCACAGATTGACAGCAGGGTTAGACCTGCTGTAAATCTGCAGGTCAAAGAGGGAACACTGATCACCTCCTGCAGCAGGATGGTGTCACAACAGCGTCGTGCTCGTGACCAAAGCTCTGGCTTACCTCAGGGGTTAAATACTGATGGGAGCCAGAAATGATTATATGGGTTACACTGTGTTACATCCTCTTTCTGCTGGTGGCTGGAAAGATGGAAGAAGACACGTTTTGGAGTTGAATAGTCAAAAAAAAAAAATTACTGTCTTAATCATTTATGCAGGATGTGACCTGATGAGAAATGTCCCGTCACTACCGAGGTTAAAAGTAATATAGCTTACCACCCCACCAAAAACCCTCAAACCTGGCAGCTCAGCACGGTCCAAGCTGAGAGTGTAACCGACGTAAACTGAGGCACAGGTGTGCGTTTGTGTTGTGCCAGTGTTGAGAATGGGCTGGATTACACACTCATTATCCCTCCCTCCCCAATCCAGGTGTTTCTACCCAGTCTTCTTCCACATCCAGATGCTTTGGGAGTTGGTGTTGCTGGGGGAGGCGCTCGTTGTCATGGCGCCATCACCAGCAGAGTCATCGGACACGGTGCTGGCTTTGGTCAGGTGAGTCAGCCTGAGGGTGGAGGCTGTTACAGTGGCTCTGTATTTAAGTCTGAGCGCTGCACCTCCACAAATGTCTCCCTGTTACAAATCTAGCATCTTAAAGGTTTTGTAGGTTTTGTGGGCTGTTGGCTAAAGTGCTCAGGAAGTCTTAACGTTACTCCGAGTTCATACTTGAAGTGTGTGTTTTTCTCTCTGCAGCTGCATCTCTCCTCTGCGTTACTGCAGTGATTTCCGGCCGTACTTCACCATCCACGACAGTGAGTTTAAGGAGTACACCACCAGGACGCAGGCTCCGTGAGTAAACATAAGCAGTCGGGTTAAATATGCGGGCAGCAGAACCATCAGCCGGTAGAGCTTCTGCTGCCATGAGTAAACTTCACTTTAAGACTTGCAAAACAAAAAGCAGCTGTTTCACCTTTGAATAAATCACAATGAGCAAGAAGAAAAATCAGTTTTCTCATGTGATTAAAATGAAAGAAACAGCAGAGGGAGCTGCTGCCCGTCAGCACAGCGATGATGGGGCTCCGTCATTCAGGGCTTCATATGTGAGAAGACGGGTTTGACGTTCCAGACGCCAATGTAGGAGAAAACTGCTGGGTGCTAAATGTTCAGTAGTTAATGAAACATCATGGTGTGTCTCCTTGCAGGCCGTCGGTCGTTCTTGGAGTGACCAACCCTTTTTTTGCAAAGACTCTGCAGCACTGGCCGCACATCATCCGTATCGGAGACATGAAGCAAGCAGGTAGATGTTACAGCGTCGGAGAACTGACTTATGGGTTCTGACCTGGATGGTCAGGATACTTTTGTGTTTTTGTGGCTTTATTTGGGAGCGTGATTTCCAGTTATCAACATGTCTGATCGCTCTGTCTCACCCCCTGATCCTCACAGGAGAGATGGCCAAGCAGATGAAAGTCAAAAAACTGAAAAACCTCAAAACTCTGGACTCTAAACCCGGTGAATATTTCACGTTCTTTTTATTCTGTTTTACATGAAATCCGTCCTGAAGCTCGGCCACATCTCAGACTGCCCCGGGGGCGGGGGGGGGGGGGGGGGGGGGCTCAGTTATTCTGGCTCACCTGCACGTTTTTATTTTCTGATCTTTCTCTGTGTGCGTGTGCGTGTGCGTGTGTGTGTGTGTTGCAGGTGTGTACACTGCGTATAAGTCGTATCTAAACAAAGATGAAGAAATCATCAAACAGCTTCAGAAGGTGAGATTCAGCCTCGTGTTGGAGGACTGAAGGCTCATTACACATTAAACAAAGCTCAGAATCAGCTGATTTTTTAATGTACAATAACTTTAAAATTTGTTTGTTTGTTTGTTGATAGTTCAGCTTGTGTGACGTTTCAGCTTTTTAAATGTTGATCTTGTTTTTCAGGGTGTTCAGCAGAAGAGACCCTCGGCAGCCCAAAACGCAATTCTTCGGCGCTACTTCTTAGAGCTGACACAGAGCTTCATCATTCCACTGGTAACAGCCAATCAGATTGTTTCTGGGCTTTGTTTGTGCAGTGTGCTCCAATCAGAACCGAGGATGCTGCGTTCTTAAAGATGTCGCAGAGGAGGCTTTAACTCTGATGCATCGTTCTGTGAAGCTGCAGACGTGTTGTTTTAATTCCATAAATGGCACAAACATTTTAGGCTTCACCTGAAATGATTTGCATGTGTGGGACAGGAGCGGTACGTGGCCAGCCTCATGCCTCTCCAGAAGTCCATCAGTCCCTGGAAGAGCCCTCCTCAGCTGCGACCGTTCCTGCAGCAGGACTTCATGAAGACGCTGGAGAAAGCTGGACCTCAGCTCACATCCAGACTGAAAGGAGACTGGATCGGACTCTACAGGTGCGCGCTCATGCTCGGCATAGGCCTTTATTATAAAGTCTAACTGTACACGTTAATTGATCAGAAACCTGGCTGCATTTTAGGCTCAGAAGCCTTCAAAGTTCATTTTTCCTGGTGGGCTGAGTATGAATAATCTGATTGTGACAGAGGCTGAAAGGATGATTTGAGTCAGTGTTGTAGAAGTGAAGGCCGTCCCGAGTGTCCTGTGAACTCCTGTATTTCTTTCTGTTTGAAGACATTTCCTCAAGTCTCCCAACTTTGACGGCTGGTTCCGCAACAGGAGGAAAGAGATGACGCAGAAACTGGAAGCCCTGCACCTGGAGGCGCTGTGTGAGGAGGTGAGGAGGAGGAGGAAGGTGCTGCGGGTGTAAAGATTGGGCCGAGTCCGAGTGAATGCAGTGCTCAAAAAAACTTTCAGTACTACAGTAAGATTCACAGTTCAAAATAATCCTTATTGATCGTATTCTGGGTCGTGATGAGATTTTAGTTCTTCCCCTTTGAAGATGAGTTAACTTCTGATTCGCTTCCCCTCGAAAACAGAAGGTTTGAAGAGCAGGTGGGCGGGCCTTAAGAGACTGTAGGCCGGAGACGACCATGTTAAGGGTAAAGGTAGTGTTTAGGGTGGCCTGAAGCCTGAGCTACCTGTACAGATACTGACCTCGTCCTTTGAAACGAGCGGTTTTTAGGATTCTCCCGTTGTTTCGAGGCGAGTCTGAGGTGGACTTGGACCCACTTCTTCTCAGACCTTGTTGTTCTCTCCTGGCAGCATGACAAGCTGTAAATTTGAACTTGATAACATATTAATTCATGTTTTTGTGTTGTAAGGAAAAACAACAATGTTTTTGCTTTTAATTATTACTCGCTTTGGCCCCTCCCCCAGTTTGCATCTTTCTGATAGTTTAAATAACGTCAAAGACGTTTTTGTGAAATAACTATAATAATAGTTTTCAGGTGACTGCAGGTATGTTGGACGTGTTCTGCTCATAAATGATTAAAAACATCAGCACATGTTGATGCAGATGATCAGGTGTAACACACTGAGATGACCCCCCCACCCCACCTTTATCTGCAGGATCTGCAGAAGAGGATCCAGAAGCACACGGAGGTGGAGACGGTCGACCTGGTCCTGAAGCTCAAAGACAAGCTGGTCAGTAAAGAGTCTGTTAATGCTCTGTAGCAGCTGCAGTGCTTTTACTGCTGCTGCAGCTGATGTGGTTTTTAACCCTGTTTGGTGCCCTCGTGTTTGCGCCTCTCTGATGGGCATGTACCGAGGGCTTAGAGGCGAGGTATATGCTCATAGAGCTTACTAGGAGAAAATAATAAATTAGGTGTCATGTGGACAATGTGAGCAGAAGAAATGATTCCAGATGACATGGAGGATGTTTTCTCCTCTTGAACTTCATTGAGTGTCAGAGAAAAGCCTTACATGGAGCTGGTGTTAAGCTGCAGGAGCTCAGCTTCCTTCGAGTTTGGGAATTTTGGACTCTTGGAGGAAATTCAGGCCAGTTTGAAGCTGATCTTTGCACTCTGTAAAGTTTGTGGTGAAAGCACACAGCACAAACGGTCAGAGGAGGATCAATCTTAAAAATAGCAGCACTGGCAGCTGCCTGAAAATTATCCTCCAAATTTAAATCACTGTTTTTTTATTTTTTTTAGTATGCCTGTTCTCAGAACCTTTGTCCAGCTGCTGCTTCTACTGTGCTAACGCAGCATACAGCTGTGGTTGAACTCACTAAGCTGCTGCAGCTGGGTGGATGAAGCCTTCTGGCTCACAGTGCTCTTTTCTGCAGAATCAGGCGGAGAGGGAGCAGCTGCCGGTGCGTTCAGGGACCCTGGCCAAGCTGAGAGACCATATCGAGGCCGTCATCCTGACCTTACCGGAGGACCTGCAGGGCATCCTTCACAAGCCCTCCACGCTCTGACCTTTTAACCCTGCACCTTTTAAAACAAGCTTGAACTGGGCTTAAAGTTGGGGGGGGGGGGGGGGGACCCTCTTTTACTCAGACTGGGTCCCAGTTTGAAGTCTGCTCGGGGCTAACATGGAAGCACACAGCATGTTTTTAATTCACTTCCAGCTTTGTGACGTTCTCCAGAATGAGTCGGACTGAACGGCATCTCAGTGATGAGGGGCCGGGCGCAGCAGGAAGTGTTTAAAAACTGCTCCTTTGTTTTGTTTGTTAAACCAGCCGCGAGGGCTCGACGCTCACAGCGTGTTCCAGCCTGAGCCGTGTGCACAACAACGAGAAGATGACCTTTGCTCCGTTTGACTTTTCTAAAGAAGTGCACTTCAGCAGTAACTGGACCAGTGTGGCCTACACGCACACACACACATACACGTACAAACACACGCACACCTTTATGCAAACGAGCTGAGCCAGGCAGTGCTTTATAATGGCATGTTACTAAAACCAACACAGAGCATTAACATTAAGCACCAGCGACCCAGTAATAACTCTGCAGGAGCCAATCGTCTGCTTTTATCCATGTCACATGGTCTGACCTATCAAAAGTATGAGGAAATATTCCGAGTTGTTGTGTAGATTTTGGAATATTTTACGTGGGATTTTAATTTGTGTGTGGCTGCTGTGAAACCCTGAGTGATGCTCTGATATGTTTGGGAGCCCAAATCCCCCGAGAAAAAGAGGAGAACAGAAAACCGTTAGATATTTGAAAAACACTCGCAGTAAGCAAAATTATCAACTTTTATTCTTTCAGCTCGTACATCCAAATATGAGCCAGAGCCCAAATTTAGATCTCAAGATGATTATAGTTCTGATCTTATGATGATTAATAATGAGACATTTAGATTCTTTGCTTTTGATTAGCGTGTAATAATTATGGTCAGGTTACTTCTGTGTGTTACTGACTTACATTTCAGAAGGAAATCATTTTTTTAATGCTTGGATTTTATTTTAGTTTCTTTAATTGAGCCCTGTGAGGTTTGAGTCCTGCTGACTGTACTTTTAAAGTTAGTCAGACAACAACAACCATCAGCACCAAAGAGGTCTTACTGCTTTCCCTCCAAAAAAACCTGTTTTTGTAATGATGGATGGGCTTTTATTGTGAAAAACTGAAGCTCCTTTCTCTGTGGAAAGGTTTTCACTCGGCAGCAGTGACACCCAAAAAAACCAAACATTTGAATCCTAAAATCTCGTCCGTACTACAGAGAGAAGGAAAGAAGCTGCTTTCAGTGCTCCACACGTTCCTGCTGCATCGTCCTGGGATCAAATCAGGGATCTTTGACCCGTCAGGCGAGTGTGTAAACCACTACAATAGGAGCCACACACACACACACACTCGCACGAACTTTTAAACAGTCACAACAGCTGTTTGACTCCATTATTGTTTAATTCAGTTTCAGATCCTTCCTGTGAAACTGCATTAATGCCTTCAGTTGTTTTGACCTTTTCTGCATGTTTATAATTTAAAAAAAAAAACAAACTTGACCTGACAGCAAAGTTTTGGATCATGAAGGAGGTCCTCTGTAACAGCAGAGAAAAATGTAGTTACTATTTGGTAAGAAAATAACTGAAACACATGAAGAGGTGCTTTTCTGTTTGAGGCTTCGGCGCCTCGGGCGAGCTGCAGGAATAAATCCTTTAAACAATCAGGAAAGCCGGCTCAGTGTGGACTTTTATAACCGCATCTCTAATAAAATAATGAACTTGTAGCTGATTAATTTGAGTTTAGGACGTTTTTCTGAAAGCATATAAAAGCAATAACAGTTTAACAGCTCGTCTCATTTATCACAGCAGTTTGGATTTTCAGTGTTTATAAACATCAGCAGTTAGTTTATTTCACAGCGTCAAACTTTGGATGAACTTCTGTTTTCCTGCCGTTGTGTAACAGCTGTTTCATAAATGCTTTTTTATCATGCTGGGAACTGTAAACAAAAAAGCACTGGTTGGATAAACCTGTGACGTCTGGTTGTTGGGCAACCATGCAAATTTTATATGTATATAAACAGTGATATTTTACAACTTTGGATTTTTAATGGAGGGCTATTCTCTAACTCCGCTGTGCAGACTGAGGAGTTTTTGTACATGAAGCTGTAAACTAAAACATTTGCCCACATATGAGGATGTATGATGATTATTTTGATATTCAAACAGACGTCTTTACTAAATATTAACAAGAATCTCATCATGCGATGTTAAATTGCTGTAATTAGATTATTCTCTCTGCTGTGGAGGCGCCGGGACACTTTGAATTTGAAGCTTTTTCTCCTGCGGACGCGGCTGAAAACCCCGATTATAAACACAGGAGTTTGGATATGAAATATATCATATTAATCATTTATGAGTTTGGAAAAAATACTAATAAGAATAACTACATTTTCTTTAACTAGTTTTTAGTTCACTTGTGTTATAAGTTAAATTTGTTGTAGCTGTGGCATCAATTTAAAGACGAGTCCCCCACAGAGGCATTTTTCCTCCTATCTTATACGACGCGTTTGGAGAAAAATTGGACAAGTTCAAAATGTCTAACAGCCGTTTTCACTTTTGCTCCACTGACGTTTTTGTGTTTTTAATGAAGCCATAACCACTACAGCTGAAGCTTTGGTTAAAGTCCTGCTGAGACGTGTCAGAAAGTGGTGAAACTGCCCTCCTGACCTTTTTCACATGCCGGCCTAATTATGAAGTTTACCTGTTTTTAATGTAAGCAGATGATTGTTGAGCCTGCTGTGCATCGTTCACAGTTTTTGCTCCTGAAACAGTGTTGTTATGAAGCAGAATTAGTTTTGATTGAAAGCTTCAGAGGCTGCTGTGAGGATGAGGTCGCGATCGTTGGGGTCACTGATGATGTTTGTTCCTGTTTTATGTCATTAAACTTCTTCAGATTCACTGGATTTCTCGCCTGTTTCCTGGAGCTCATGCGATGCTCTGACTCTGAGGTTGTTCTGGTGGAGCTTTAATGTCTCTGAGGGGAAACTGCTCTGCAGCCAGTGGACCAACGCAGGTGCAGAGCAGTTCACCTTCTACCAAAAGGTTCAATGTTGCAAAAGGTTTTTGTTTTAATGGAAAGTTAATGTCACAAATGCGAGAAGGTCGCAGGTGATTTCAGTTGACCTGTTAGTGGCTGCCCCCTCACCGAGGGGAGGTCCCCCTAACGCCATCGCTGAGTCTGAGTCGGCCTTCGGTACGAATGACCCGTCACTGTGACTCAACCAAGTTGTGTTAATAATAATTCAGCTCATACAAAAATGTTAACACAACACTCAATCTGGAGCAAAATAAGGACCTTTTTAAAATCTGGTAAAATGAATTTTTGTGTTTCCCTGTAGAAATAATAAAATTTCTGCTCCTTTGAATTATAAACGAGTGTCTTAATGGGAAAAATTCACAATAAATAGCATTGAGTCACACAATCTTTATTGTTATTGTTTAAAAAAACAGCTGATACAACAAAACGAGCTTTCAGTCAGATCTGAACTCTTCGGTCTGGACAGGATTTCGGGTGCCTTCAGCTCACTTGGCCGTTCTGGTTGGTTGCAAATTTCAGCCAATAGGACGAAGCCGTGTACCAACACATTTACATGCTTATATAAAAATGTTTTGGTCCATATGGATAGGGTCCTCCAGAATAATAACTCTAGTTTGGGGTGATTTTCTTTTCTCAGTAGCTCATCGAGGTGGTGAGTTCAGGGTGCAGCCTGCTAACGAGCAGCTGCTAACACTTCTGAGCTTGTTTGGAAAGCTGCAGTCACCACCTGCACAGGTGCGTCACACAGACTGACAGCTGCTAACTGCAGCGGAGCAGACAGCTATCCGACAACAAGTCGGATTATTTGGAGCATTTTGAATGCAATAGAGGTGAGGCCAGGTGCAGGCACACCCTGTCAATCAAAGCAGCCACTCCCCTTTTTTCAAATTTAAGCCTTAGCAGTATCCAGAGGGGTTATAACACATTCACCCCCTGACCTGTGATGAAGGTGGGACCTGTGGATGGAGAGGCTGGACTCAGGTGTGTGTGCTGTGAAGTTCACGCAGGTACGTCGTGTACGAGAGATGCGGAGTGAGACTCGTTTGGCACCGAGTCCTGTAAATATAATCACACTGAAATCAAACACATAAAATCAGCTCATTGTTAATGTTACAGACAGAATCATTGATTTTGTGCTAAAGCCTCTGTTACGTCTCTATTAGATCAGCAGTTTCTTCTTCTTCTTCAGCTTCTCTCTCTTCAGTCCACGCTTTTGAGCCACTTTCCTGATTGGCTGTTTTGCCTTCAAACCATAGGACTCCTCCATGAGCGCCCTTCCTCTGGGAGAGTAGCTGATGTAGGACCAGGAGAGGACGGAGCCCCTGTAAGACCTAAAACACACGTTTTTAAATCTATTAAAGGAAGTCCAGATTCACTTTGACTGAATCCAAATAGAAATGCTGCTAACGTGGAAAAGAGCAGTGAAGCAGGGCGTGCACGCACACACACACACACACACAGGAGAGGATCTTACTCATAACGGCCTCTGGTCATGTAGTAGAAGATTTCTTTATAGTAGAGGGCATAATCCCACACCTGCACGTCTGTCAGCTGACCATCAAAGCCTGAGAAATCAATCACAGGCTCACCTGACCACACATACTGAACACGCACACACAAAAACAAACAATAGAATAAAGTTAGAGGAGTCCTCGAAGTCTGCGTGTTCCCTTTAGATTTATTGTGATGGTATCGGTGTGCTTGTTTTCTAAAAAGAAACAACTGAAACACATGAATAGATGAGTGTAGTCTGAAACATCTGCCTGCACACAGACTGTGAGCTCCGCCCCTTTCTCACCTCATAAGAAAGCACTTTCCTGACGCTCATGTTTCTGCCACTGAACAGCTGGGCCACACCCTTCCTGGTGTCCACAGTGATGCACATGCTGGTCCAGAAGTCTGAGTCAGTGTTCGGCCAGAACACGATGAGGGGTTGCAGGTTCACGTAGTTGTAATTGTAATTGTCGAATGTCAGCTGATATGAGTTAGGGTTCACCCCCACCGTCAGAGGGGATCTGTCTGGGCTGAGAGTGAAGAGCTGGAAGTAAGACTGGTCGGTCATGTAACGCAGACACACGGACACACCTGCAGGAGGAGGAGGAAGATGAGCCAGAACTTAACAGTGTCTTTAGCTGAAACATCCATACATCCAATTCAGGGCTGCAGGGGGGCTGAGTCTATTAGGCAAGGCGCAGGGTGCACCCCGGACAGGAAGCCAGAGAACCCCCCCCACACACACACACACACACAGGGAGAACATGCAAACTCCACACAGAAAATCGAACCCTGGACCTTCTTGCTGTGAGGCAGCAGTGCTAACCACTGTCCCACCCTCATCTGAGCATGTGTGCATAAAAATATCTAATGGCTCTGAATCCATGTTTTAAGTAAAACAGTGTAACAGAAAAAGTTCTGTATGTTACAGATATGATCAATAACTTTCACACAATTCAAAAGCTGCAACATTAAAGACAAAAGCACACAAGAAGAAACAGCACACACTTTGATTTAACACATTTCTCTGAATGCACTCACCTCTAGTTGGACTCCGTGTAGTCCAGGGATAGGTGGGGGTCCAGCTGCGGGTGGTGGTCAGGTCACTGCTGGTGGTCCAGGCGCGGGTAGAAAAGGTGTAGGGACGGGTGGTGGAAGGTACGGCAGTGGTCCAGGAACGGGCTGTGTTTCTTCTGGTTGGGTAAGGAGTGGAGGAATGATAATTGGGGGGGTAGAAGGTTATTCCTCCATAACTTCTAGCCAAAGTGAACATCTTCCCTCTCAGGTCTACTGCAGAAGCTCCTGGAGAAAGAAACAAACATAAAGTGGTCAACAGGATATGAAACCTTCTTTGCACTCGAGCTTTTTGTGGTTGTCTCGCTTTTGTCTGTATGACCGTGGCCTCCACTCCAGCCTGGTGATGTTGACCTCTTCACTATTAATATCTGAGGCTGGTAACTCAGGGGGCTGCTCCAGGTTTTAGTGAAAGCTGAGTGAGTTAACCCTAAGACTCATCAACAGGCTGTGAACACTGTGGCTCAGAGGTTTGTCTGACACTCGTTCCCTCATTCACACAGTCGATATCAAGCGCACATCAGGATGCTGCTAAAAAAAGATCTGGGATCAGCTTCTTATCCAGTATCAGGGTGTAGTTTTCAGGCTCAGCTGTAGGAGGGAGAGGTGCCATCAGGGGGAGCAGCACACCTGGTGTGCAGCTGCTAATTAACCTTAGGTGGCAGGTGCAGGGCAGGAGGATGTAGCTGCAAAGCTAACGGTGGGCGCTCTGCAGGGGCCTCTTCCAGAGCTCCAGCTCTGCTTTGTTAACCCTAAAATGAGGAAACTCTGGTTTTCAGCTCCAGGAAGAGCTAACTCCAACTCTGAGTCAGTTACCATAGTAACAGACTCCTCCCCTCCTGCTGCACCTGAACCACCTGTCTGACCCTCCCATCCATTTCCTCCTTCATAAAGTGGCTGTCAGAGCGTCAGAGGAGTGAATTCATCTGCAGACGAATATATTTCTACAGTTAGACGTTAGTTTGTTATTTTTGTAACATGAAGCTTTTACAGTCGTTCACTCGTCAACAGGGCGGAGACAGCGATGATGTCATGGATTTATAATGAGGCAGCTGCAGCTGTCAGACTGTCAGTCAGTTCCTCTGAAACATTTACTGTAGTTACTGTAGCATCACTGTTACATCACACTGATCTCTATGAAGCTGCTGACACACAACACACTGATCAATGATCGATCACTGGTCGTGTTGGAAAAGCTCACTGATGGAAAAATTTCTGATCCTGGAGATGATGGGAACGTTTGAGTGAAGATGAGGCTGAAATGACGAAGACTTCAAAACTGAACTAAATGGATTTAAAGTGACTGAAATCAACATTTGGAAAGTTCTGATGTCTGTAATTCAGAGTATGAATCTCCACATATTTTCCACTGAAAATCACCTAAATGGGTGATCACAGGCTCCATAACAGATTAGCAAACTGTGTCTGAATTCTCCATTAAAAAATGAATAAAGTGAGGGTTCTATTCCATCAATAGATTCCATTTTTACTGCGTGATTATTTAAACAAATAAAAGGCCATAAACTGAACTGTCATAAACTGCAGCAAAAAGAGTTTTTATTAAATAAACTGACCTGAACTATAATGTTTGGCAGTGACATAGAAGAATATGAAAAGTAAGGGTCGGTCTCAGGCAGGAATTCAGCAGTTTTTGAGCAAAAGAGTGAGTCTGCAGCTGAAGATGAGCAGGGTGAGAGGAGGGAGAGAGCAGCAGGACACAGCAGACCAGAGGCTGGTCAAGAGCAGGACACCTCCAGTCCCTTTTCATCAGGTCAGAAATCATTTAGGGAGAGCAACAACAGTTAATGCTGTAATGTATGAAATGTCTGATATTGTTATTTAGTGAAATGGCACATAAGTTCACTGAATTCTTACACCTCATGGTGATAAGATTTACCATAACTTTAATGTAATGGCTTTAATTTTTATTGGTCCGTATATCACCACATCTACCAAAAATACTTGGCCCCTCTATGAATACTGTGGCCCCTTGATGGCCCCTTACCCAGAAAAATCCTAGCTCCGCCACTGCACAGGTCGGTCAGTAAAGTCAGTCTGAGCTGTTTCTCCACAGTTTTATCTTTTTCAAGAAAAAGAGCATCAGAGTTTGTGAGATTTGTGTGATTTAAAGACCTTTTAAAGTCTTGTGTTTGTACCTGTTGCTCTTTCCCATATGTACGGTTGCTCGGTCGCTGGTTCAACCACCGTCGGTATGATGACCATCAGAACGAGGACGAGAAGCAGCTTCATCTTCGTGCCCGACACCGCCCGCAGTCCCTGAAGCGTCTGCGTGTTGTTGCTGTGTGGACGTGTCTGAGTCTGAGCGGGCTGTCCTTCGGCTCCGTGACTTTCAGTTTACCGGATCAGGCGTCAGCAGCAGCGTTAAGTTTCATTTCCGTGAACAGGAACTGTCCCGAGAGTCTCACCTCCCCTTTCTCTTCCCCCAGAGTTGCTGCAGCTGGTGGTGTGGTGGTTAGCACTGCTGCCTCACAGCTAGAAGGTCTGGGTTTGAATCCACTTTGGGCCTTTCTGGTCCAAAGACATGCAGTTAGTGAGTGTTAATGGTTGTCTGTCGCTCTGTGTTGGCCCTGTACAGGTGTACCCTGTGACAGCCTATCCCAGCTGTCACAGGTGTACCCTGTGACAGCTGGGATAGGCTCCAGCCCCCCTGTGACCCTGACCAGGATAAGAGGAAGAGAACGGATGGATAAAAGAATCAGCACGAGACAGTTGTGGGAGCGATTTGTTCTGTGCATCAATCTGAGTGACTCCATGATAACATACAGCACATTAGTGCAATAAGGAGAGCCCATTAGGAGGAACTGAACATGATTAGACTGTGATGGCCCATCATGGCAGGACCCCCCCAGAGTCTAGATGCTGGTGGTGGAGATAAAGATGGAGGCCTGGATGGAGTGACCTGGGTGAGGTGGAGATGGGGAGGAGGTGGGTTGCAGGAATGAGTCTGCAGGCAGAATGACAGGTAAGCAGTGAGATTTAAAGGAGGCAGAGTGGAAGCTGATTGGCTTGAAGAAGGCGGGCAGAAAGATGATTGGACGAGAGCAGTGATGTTTGAGTTTGACAGCGTGGGAAAATGGAAGCAGATGAACTTCCATGTAAGCTTCATAATGAAAATAAGGCTTTCAGTCAGTGAGATCAGAGTTTAATTTTAATGATAGTCACAGAAACTGTGGTACATGTCAAAGCAACATGTACGTGGCTGGCAGGACCCAAGGTTTCCCAGCAGAACATCACCCAAAGCATCACACATATCTCATAGTACATCCTGGAGGCAGCGACACACACAAACCCCCGACCATCCACGTGATGTAAAAGAAAACACGGGGTCAGCACGGGCACCCTGACTGCTCTGCAGCCCCAAACACAACAAACTCTGATGCTCTGTGTATCTCGACACCTTCTATCACAACCGGCATGAACTTCTCCAGCAGTTTGAGCTGCAGCAGCTCCTCTGTTGGATCAGGCCTCACGGGCCAGCCTTCACGTGCATCAGTGAGCCTCTGCTGCCCGTGACCCTGTCTCTCTTCCTTCCTTGGACCACTTTGATAGACACTGACCAGGAACCAGACCAGGAATACCCACAGGAGCTGGAGGTTTGGAGATGCTCTGACTCAGTCGTCTAACATCACAGTTTGGCCTCAAACTCACTCAGAGCCTCCAGCTGCCCATTTTCCCTGCTTCTAACATCAACTCAGAGGACAAAATGTTCACCTGATAAATCCCACCCACTAACATGATGAAGAGCTAATGTGTTATCACCTGTCACTAGATCGGTGTGTGTTAGCTGTGTCAGGTTATCTCAGTCTCCTGTTTAGGTCTGTCTTACTTTTTGTCTTATTTTTATTTATTATCAGTAACTTCTCTCAGTATCTTTTCTCTATAATGTCTCAGTTTGTCTCTTGTTGTGTTGTTCATGTAGTTGTGTGTCTGTTTGCTCTGTGGTCCTGGTGCTTTCTGCTGCAGCTGCAGTTCTCCGTGCTGGAATAATCTACAAATAACACTAATGCTAATAATCTCTCAGAGTAACGTGTGAAACAAAGAGGACGACGTGATGTTTCAGTGTGCTGGATTTTCCAGAACCACAAACGCACCACAGCCTGCACTGCAGCACAGAGATCACGGCCGTTGTGTTAGTGGAGATTTTGTGGTAAGTGTGCGTTACATAAAGGCTGATTCCAGTTTATTCAGACTAAAATAAAGATTCAATAATCAAACCCGACTCACAAAACAGGAGGTGAAACTGATACAGTGTGGAAATTCAAACAGAAAAACTGCAGACACTTCAGCTTTCACTGAATCTGAATGTGAACTTCTGCTTCCTTTATGACAACTCTCATCTTTCACTTTCTGAAAAGCGCTCCAAACTTTCCCAGTTTTTGCACAGAGCTCCACAGGATGACATCACGTTTCTGACTCTACGTGTTTATTAGGAGTAAATTAGTCGAGACACATTTATTGAAGACAAAGCAGCAAAGAGGCTCTCTGGATTCAGTCCTGCAAACGAGACAGCAAAGCAGGCTCTGATGTTTGAGCTTTGTTTCTGACATGCAGGTACCTGACACTGTGTTAAAGACAGTGATGGGAAACTAATATCAGTGTGCTTTTAAAGATTCTTCTGCTTTCTAGGACAAGGCCCGAGTTAAAACTGACAGCAGCTGACATCGGTGCTTCCCTGACACGAAGCAGCAGAAACATCTCATACTTTTACTGTGAGCATCAGGCCGTGTTGGTGCAACAGCTGCAAACTGACAAACACGTGAAATGCACGAAATGTTACATCAGGCTGGCAGCCTCTCATCCTCCAGGATGTGCTACATCTAACAGGAGGATGTTCACCTGCTTCCACACTTCCTGCCTAACCACAAGATATTCTATCAAAGCTCCACCCACAGTGAGTCCCACTACAGGTGAGGACGTTCCCAAATATAAAGGTGAATATTGTAAATATAGTTTTGCATCTGTACGCGACCGCGGTGGATTTTAAATTCAACAGTTTAAGTTGTGATTGAAGTTCAGACTTTCAGCTTTAATTCAAACCTTGGTATTAACTGTTCAGGGATTACGCAGCGCCTGTGTTATACGTCTATGAGCAGGTTAGGTCTGCAGCATGAGTTACCATGGTGATGTGTTCTGACAGAAAGGAATCACCTGTGCAACGCTGAAGATCCAGACTTAAACCTGAGGTCACCTCCACGTGTGGAGGACGTGAGGACCAGGTGCAGGACACAGAGGCAGGCAGACCAAAGAGGGCCCTTTGTTCAGGCCGGTGGTATAAAGTGCAAAGGCAGGGAAAACTAAAACTGCTGAAAACCTAAACTGGGAACAGACTGAAGCAAGAAAAACACCAGAGTGTGGAACAGAAACAGGGACGCAGACAGGAACGTACTCGAGGCTCTGACGAAGGGACGCTGGGACAGGAAGCACAGGAGGGGGACTGGGGGGAGTGGACACAGCTGGGAGAACGAGACAAAGGAAGTAAACTGCTGATCTTTATGTTGCTGATGTGCGTCTGTGTAACTGGGTGTGAGACTGGTAATATAGTGAATCACATTATGTATGCAGATGGTCTGCTACAGAGCTCAGACTCACTGAGACAGAAAAACGCTGCAAAAGCTCACCAAACTCCTTCCTGTAGCTCATAATGACATCATTACTGATGTGGTGTCGGCAGGTTTAACGCCGCATTAAGAAACCTCGTGCATAAATAAATCTGCATGTTCAATGAAATGATTATTATTATGATATAACTCATGTTTTCTAGATGTTTTGCCTTGTTTTGTTAAGCAGATAATTGTAAAGAAAAAACGTGCTGGGTGGCTCAACCTGTGAGACTGACTGTGGGAGGTTTTACACCCACTGTGAGATTTTCACACTGAGTACCATAAATATCGCTCTGATGACCGCCTGCCACAAAGTGATGCCAGTATATGCCAGAAAATGACTGGCTGTATGTAAACTGCTGTAAACGACCTGTTGGCCTATAATCTGTGAAACAACATTTCTGTCACCAGCTTAGAAGCTGCCATCACTTTTTGGCAAAGTGACTTTTATATATTCTAATTTATCAGGGTAAAAACTGTCATTAAAAATGTATTTTTAATGAGAAATGTGGTCAAGAGGGCAGCAAAAATCACAACAATACAACATCACAGTTCTATAAAGATATTTGAAGTGGTCATAAAGGACTGCATTGATTATAATGTCATAGAGTAACAGAGAGTCACACCGTCCCCCTTCTCCTAACAGCCGCTCACCTCAGACAGCCACAGTGATGGAGGACCGTCACCCGAGGGACAGATTCATAGATCTCTATTTTGAGCTTGATCTAAACTATGAACTCAAAATAACAGGTCAATGTGTGTCTGTGTGTGTGTCTGTGTGTAAGATGATCGAGTGACAGTGTGACAGCCAGGTTCGTGCCTGGCTCCCGTCGTGCTTGTACAGTTTTGGTGTGGTTACAGTAACCACTGAGTTGTGAATTTTCTTTTTTTTTTAGTGTGATAGATGTGAAGTGCATCTTTTTCCCTCCTGTGTCCCTTGCGGGGTTCCGTAATAAAACAAACTTCAAGACTTCCCACACACCACTAGAGGGAGTCCACGTACCACCAGTGGTGTGGGTACCACAATGCATAATAACAAACGACGTCATCCTTACTATGTCTTAAAATTAGGTAAACGACCTCAGATGAACTATAAAATATGACATTATCTAAAACTGAGCCAAATGCTGAAACGCTGCGTGCACCCATGATGCAGTAGTTTGTAGGAGCACCTTTAGCAGCAGTAACATGATGTAAGGATTTCTGCATGACTTGGAGGAACGTTTCTTCAGTTGGTTGAGCTTTGAGGGCGTTTGTTTCTCAGCTCTCTGAAGCTCCCGTCAGGCTGAGGTCTGGACTCTGGGCCGGCGTGGATCAGCCCTCCTCCACCGTGCTGACAGGTGGTCTGAGGTGTTTGTGCTGATGTGCTGAGTTTGGGTTTCCCCTATCATGCTGCTGTGCGTTATGGACAAACATCTGCACAGCTGTCTCGCCTGTCCAAAGCTCATAGGTGATTCATCTCTGTAAACCTGAGCTGTGCTGCCAGGTTCTTTTTAGAAACGTTCTCCTGCAACCCTCCAAAAGAAGCCATCCTTCAGTCTGTTTCTAACTGTAGTGTCGTGAACTTTAACCTTTAACATGCTGGCTGAGGCCTGTGGAGTCTCAGATGGAGCTCTTGGGGTTTTTAAAGTAAAGAACATATTAAAGAATAATTTTTGGTGCCAGCAGCGAGACATGATGGGAGACTTTAATGCAGAAAATATTCATTTGAGATTCTGACTTTATGATGATCAGTCAAAGCAGCTCCCAGTATTTAATATTTATAGGAAAAAAGCAACGATGCTTTCATTTAAATGAATCTCTGAGTTCTTACACTGCGGTCACTGCTGAGCTTTTAATGAAACAAAAAGGGATGTTTTTTATTTCCAGCGCTGCCCTTCACAGTATAATGAAGCGCTCCTCTAATGGATACAATACAGCAACAGCGTCTCCACCACCTCTTTATTGTTCTTTTGGTTTTTTTATAACACACACACACAGCAACCACAGATGTGTACACAAATTGCTATTTCTAATGCAGGAGTCCATTCACAGTGCATGTGACCAGTTTCCAGCCAATGGGAAGACATCACAGGACAAACACACTCAAATCAAACTGAGCATTTCCTTCAAACTCATTAATATAGGATTTATAGGCTTGTTGATGCATAATTGTTTAAATGTTTCTCCTCCTCCCGTTTCATTTAAACAGCCCTCTCTTTCTGCCCCCCACACTGAAAAATCTCAGCTTCGGTGCACGCTCCTGCTCAGCCTCCCTGACTGCCTGTTTCACCTGCAGGTCGTAGGACTCCTCCATGACTGCATTTCCTGTGAGAGCGTAGCTGATGTGGGACCAGGAGAGCACGGAGCCGCTGTATGAGCCAAAAACACAAACCGGCACTTTTTAAAATGTAAGCATTAAAATCACATTTAAAACAAGGCCTGAAATAACCGAGTCACTTTTCTTTCATCTTTTATTCACCCTGTGGTCGTGTGTCACCTCACAGCAGGCAGGTCTCGGGTTTGAATCCCGCGGGCCTGTTTGTGAGGAGTTTGTGTGTTTTTGGCTCCAAACACATGCATGTGAGGCTCCTGGCCACAGGTGTGACTGTGGGTGTGAATGGTTGGAGGCATGCTGGCCCTTTGCTTTATCTCTGTATCCCTCTGATTTCACGTGTCGCCCATCTACAGCGATTCAGTGCAGGATGAAGGTTAATCTGCACAGCAGGGTTAGAATAGTTTTGGATTTTACATTATCGTTTAGTTTTAGTTCGTTTTCAGTGGTTTTGTTCATTTTTATTAGTTTTTATTTTTGGTTTCATGCTTAGCTTTATTTTAGTTTCAGTATTAGTTTTAGTATTTTCATATTTAATCAGGTGCAAGATTAAAGGCACAAAAGTGACTGTTGTGTTATGAAAACTCGACAAGAGCTGCCCTTTAAAGAAATATATTCAACAACCAACTTCCAAAACTCAAACTGTACATGAACTCCCAATAAAGTTCAGCCTCAGTGCAGCAGATTAACAACAGCTACATGTGGTGTTTGACAAAAACAAACTCTTTGAAGGAGTCAAAGGTCAAATCCAGCTGCATCCTGATGTTCTCACCACCTGAAGCTGCTTTTGGAGCTAGCTTGGTTAGATGCTCCTAATTAGACTCGCAGGGTCTTTGTACACAACCGAAGTGTCCGACCTCATGTCCGCATTTCTGCTTGTGTAGCTGGATTGTGTGTGTTAATTATCTTGTGGTGTTGTTCTTTGTGCTCAGTTTTTTGGCTGCAAACATATTTGTCCCTGTTTTTTCACTTTCTTCTCCATCCTGATAGTTTCAGCAGCTCCCTCCAGGAATTTGCTGACATTTGTGAGTCCTTATATTGATGCTTTGATTATTAGTCCTGATTGTTATTGTCTGACTGAGAAAGTAGCCGGAAACACACAAGAACTGAACAGGTTAATCACAACTTTGTGGGCTGCGTGGACCCGACGAGTTGTCACGTTTCTCCAGAGGTGCGTCAGGTTTCTCGTAGGATCAGAGCGGTTTCCTTGCGTGCGCTTCTCAGCTGGACGTTGATGTTGGTGTTTTTCCTGACTGAGAAGTATTCCACACATTTTTCATCATTCACAACAAGACACTCGCTTCTAGCTGTGCTGTCGTAGTCAAAGGAACTCCATATGGGACTCTGTCTCCGCAGACCGCAGCCATTACTGTGAGGACCAGCGCGGTGAGCGAGCGCACGCACATGCGCTTTAAAAAATGACAATATCTATAATTTCAGTTAGTTTTAGTTAGTTATCGTTTTTTCCTTTTAATTTTAGTTTTTATTTATTTCAGTTAACGACAATGTCTGTGTAGATTCTCAGTTATCCAGGTCATAGTAGTCTCTGGAGCTTGAAAAAGGCGACTGGACTTCTTTTTGTTTCTTGAAGACGTTTCACCTCTCATCCGAAAGGCTTCTTCAGTTCTCAACCAAATGGTGGAGAGACCCAGGTATTTAAACCCCTGTGGGCGTAGTCCCCTGGAGGTGGTTATGACCCTCTATTGATCATGTGCTTGAACACATGTGCCCAGGTGTGAAGGGGGGCGTGGGTCATATTTAATCAGTGGTTTCAGTTGAAACCAACTTAGGACTCCGCTCCATTGTTTCCTGTGGCCTATTGAGGTCACTGGAACAAAGGTGTGAATGGGGGTTGAGACGTCTGGGAAGGGAGCTCAGGACAGCACTGTAAGCGGGGGAAAGTTGGTGACGTAATCCACCTCCTCTGTTCAATGATGGTTGTTCACAGTGGACATAGATGGCTTCTTTCACTCCTCTTTCAAACCATCTGTTTTCCCTGTCCAAAATGTGGACATTGGCATCCTCAAAAGAGGGTGCCAATGAAGGGTTGAGAACTGAAGAAGCCTTTCGGATGAGAGGTGAAACGTCTTCAAGAAACAAAAAGAAGTCCAGTCGCCTTTTTCAAGCTCCAGAGACAGTTAACGACAATGTTTTTTCAATTTCAGTTTTCGTTATTTCCTTGGTTTTCGTTAACTATAATAACCCTGCTTCACACTGCTCCTCTTTCTCCCGCTGCCTCTCACTTTTTAAAGATGCTCCTGCAGCATAATGAGGTTCACATTTTATGTATGTTTGGCTTTACTGGGGCCATTTCTGTCCTCTCGATAAAGCTGATTAACAGGCAGCACTGACCGACTCCACCGGGGCGCAGCATGAACTGCACTCTGGTGAGGATGGTCGTGGTCCTGATGGCTTTGGTTTTGAACACTGCACTCACAGCCTAATTTGAAGAGACACCTTGGGTTCACCGTGGAGACCTTACCTGTAATAACTGCTGCTCATGTAGTGGAAGATGTTTCTATAAGCCAGAGGACAGTCCCACACATGGACGTCTGTCAGCTGACCGTCAAAACCTGGGAAATTAATCACAGGCTCACCTGTCCACACATACTGAACGCCCACACACACACACACACACACACACACACACACACACACACACACACACACACACACACACACACACACACACACAGAGAGACAAAAGGGAAAATGAAGATGATTGGCTGATGCTGAGGATCCCCTTTAATTCTGGGAGTGCTTTTCAGACGTGGCTCTCAGTGAAGCCTTCATCTGTTTTCTTGTAGACATTAAAAAAATTGCTTGTGTAGTTTGATTATTTTAGCTTTGTCTGATATGAGATGATTCTCCTCAACTTCACTGATACATGGCTTAATGAACTTATTAACTTTTATGAGCAGAGCCAGAGGCAGAGGATTTCTAGTTCAGTGGTCTCTGCTGCTGGTCTCATGGCGTGGTGATCTCTGGCCTGCTGCAGAGCCAGATGTGAAGGCGCCATGGTTCAGAAAAGGGTGGACCCCTGGGTTAGGAATGACCTACTGCTCCAAGCGGAGCGGTCCAAGTGTCTCAGGGTCTGTTTTGGGCATGTCCCTCTGGAAAACCCAGGAGACAAACCCAGGAGACACTGAGGAGGTTACAAACTGATTCTGATTTTGGCCCCATTCTCACCTCCTGTGGCAGCACCTTCCTGGGACTCATGTACCTGCCGGTGAACAGCTGGACCACATGTTTGCTGGTGTCCACAGTGAGGCAGAGGCTGGTCCAGATGTCCTGTTTAATGTTTGGCCATAAGGGGACGATGGGTTCGAGACCCATGTTATAATAAAAGTTATATGACAGGATGAATGTGTCGAAGCTGCCCAGCAGGCTCAGAGGGGATCCGTCAGGGCTGACGGTGAAGAGCGGGAAGCTTCGCTGCACAGCGTCAGTCACGTAACGCAGACACACGGACATGCCTGCAGGGAGACACACACACACACACAGATATGAAACCAAACACATGTTTGTGTGAGACGGTTCACTACGACCTCAGCGTTTGCTGTTAGCTGTCTCAGAGCTGCAGGTTTCTTTCATTTCCTCCTCAACAAACCTGTTTGACAACCATCTGCTTCAAGTTATGACACATTATAACCAGTCATAACTGCGCCTGCATTGCTCTTTTCACAGATTGTCACTTTGTGGTGACTTCAGATTGGACAGCATGTTTGCAACAAGCTTTAGGCAATGTTTTCTTTTAGTGGGTGTGATAGATGTGTTACCCCTTCAGCAGCAATGCTCCTGTGATGCTAGTGCACACGGTGGATCAGCTGCCACAGGTGGGTGTCCTGGATAATGAGGTAATGCTCCACCGTTTCAAACAAACAAGAAGCACTCTGAGAGCACAAAGCTCCATCAGAGCAGCTGGTTTACCTTTTAGGGAACAGTGCTGTATTTATTTGGTTTTCTTTTTAATGCACTTTAATACTTAATATTGCACAAATGAAACAAAGCAGTCCTATATATTTAATACATGCAGTGAAGGACTGGAGGCCAAGGTAATTCAGAGTAAGGATCTGGTTTGACACCATGTTTCTAAGATTTGTGGAGCCGAGCACAAGAGCTTCAGTTTGATCTGAATTAGAAGCAGGAGATTAGAGCTCATCCAGGCCTTTGTGTCTTGTAATCACATCAGACTTAAAAGAATCATAGTTTGTAGGTTATGAGGCTTTTTTTGGTCAATTTTTCAACCAATAAATTATGAAGTCGATTAATGGATTGTTTTATCAGGATTCATTCAAAACTTTGAGCCACGGTGTTTGCAGACACAGTGACATGCATGAATGCAAACACTACCAAAACACAACTTGTTGACAGCAAACATGAACTCAGCTCTGCAGCCTTCCCTGAAACAGAGCAGAGTCTGTGCTGCTGTTCGTGTCCTCTTTAAGCTTTAACAGAGCTCACCTTTGGTGTTCATTTTTCACGTCTAATATTTGTGCGTCTTTGCAGTTATCCTGACAGATAAGTGCACACTTCATATGTTGGCCCGTCCCCTGAGTACACAGTAACTCGTGCTGCTGGCCTAACCTGTTCTGGAGCAGGCTGCAGGCTTAACCACTGATCGCTGCCACACCGCCACTGTCATGTGAACCCTGAGTGAACGTGTCTGCTTTAAAGCACCGATCAGGATATCAGATACCTGGGTATGATCAATGTGCTCAGTAGTACAAGGTCAAAAGGAGGAACTTTAAAGGAATAATAATGAATACAAAAAGAGACGACACAAATAAAGAAGACATGTACTCAGAGTTACAGTATTCATATATATATGGATGTACTCACCCCTGGCTGGACTCACTGTGGTTGAAGCTGTGGTGGTTGTATATGCAGTGGTGGTGTTTGGAGCTATGGTGGTGGTTGCAGTTGTGGTGGTATTTGGAGCTGCTGTGGTGGTGGTGGTGGTGTTTGGAGCTATCAAGTCAAGTCAAGTCAAGTCAAGTTTATTTATAAAGCACATTTAAAACAACGACGTTGACCAAAGTGCTGTACAAGATCTGTAACCCCAAGGACTATACTAAATAAAAATAAAAATATATAAATAAATAAATAAAATAATAAAATAAAAATAAATAAATAAAAACATTAAGAACAATAAATAACATAAGAAAATTAAAAATTAAAACGTTTAAAACAAGTACCATAAAATACCATAAAACAATCATCTAAAAGGAGGTAGCACTGCAGCCAAATGCCAAGGAAAAGAAATGTGTTTTTAATAGAGATTTAAATGTGTGTATCGTCTGAGCTGTGCGGATATGGAGAGGTAGATCATTCTTTGGTGCTGCTGCTGCAAAAGCTCGATCACCTCTCTGTTTTAGTCTGGTTTTAGGCCTCTGTAAGAGCAGCTGGTTCGATGACCTCAGAGCTCTTACAGGGGTGTGACAGTGAAGCAGCTCAGACAGATACAAAGGTGCCAGTCCGTTTAAGGCTTTAAAAGTAAACAATAAAATCTTAAAATCGATTCTAAAACGGACAGGGAGCCAGTGAAGGGATGACAGGACTGGGGTAATGTGTTCATGCTTTTTTAAACCGGTTAAAAGACGAGCTGCCGCATTCTGGACTACCTGCAGGCGGCGCACAGATGATTGATCTATGCCAAAGTACAGAGAATTACAGTAGTCCAGGCGGGAAGTAATAAAAGCATGAATAACTTTTTCCAGGTCCTGCTGTGGGAGATAAGGTTTTACCTTGGCAATGACTCTGAGTTGGTAAAAACTGATTTTGGTAACAGCACTTACTTGCTTCTCCATTTTAAAACTACTATCTAAAATGACACCCAGATTTTTCACAGCATCACGACAGTGAGGAGCCAAATGACTCGGAGTGCCAGAGGAGTAGCTTGAGGGGTCAAATTTACCAAAGCATATGACCTCGGTTTTGCTTTCATTAAGATTTAGGAAATTGTTTCTCATCCAGGACTTGATGTCACTTAGACAGTTCAGCAGGGGTTCCCATGGATCTCTGCTGTTCAGTTTGATGGGCATATACACCTGGATGTCGTCAGCAAAACAGTGGAAACAAATATTATGTTTCCTAAAAATCGACCCTAGAGGCAACATATACAATGAGAAAAGAATTGGGCCCAGAATGGACCCCTGAGGCACTCCACAAGAAAGCTTTGCTGTGATAGAAAAACAGTCTCCTAGATGGACAGAGAAACTTCTATCAGTAAGATAAGATCTGAACCAAGTCAGAACCGTGCCTTTAATGCCAATTTCATGTTCTAGGCGGGATAGAAGGATCTCGTGGTCCACAGTGTCAAAGGCAGCTGACAGATCTAGAAGTACTAAAACTGCAGGACTACCAGAGTCCACAGTTAAAAGCAGATCGTTAAAAACTCTTAAAAGAGCCGTCTCTGTGCTGTGACGCATTCTAAAACCTGACTGAAACTTTTCCCACATTCCATGTTCACTTAAAAATGCTTGAAGTTGCTTAAAAACAACTTTTTCAAGAACCTTGGATAAAAATGGTAATTTAGAAATTGGTCTGTAATTTGAAAGAACATCAGGGTCAAGGTTCTTCTTCTTGATTAGAGGCTGTACAACTGCATGTTTAAAGGCAGCTGGAACACAACCAGATGCAAGCGCACTGTTAATCAGAGCGAGGATAGTTGGTGGTGGTGGTGGTTGCAGTTGTGGCGGTGTCTGGAGCTGGAGCTGGGGCGGTGATTGTGTTTATGATGGTTGGATCTTTGACTTTGTATCTTGTGGTTAGGTCGGGAGTGTGGACACCACCATCGGGGCGACTGAAGGTCACTCCTCCAAATCCTGAGACAAAGTGAACATCATCCCGTTCAGATCTATTCCAGAACTTCCTGAGAATGAAACGCAAAGAGAAACATGCTCTCAGCCTGATGTAGCATCTTCTTTTTGCTTTCACACTTTGTGTTTTTATGCTGATTTCTGAGGCTGTTACCTCAGGGTGGGGCCCTGAGGTAACAGCCTCAGGGCCCCACCCTGTGCGGATACTCTGCACAAGTTCATGTCTTTAAGAACACTGAAGTCCAGGTTAGACATTAGTTTCTTCCTAAATACATACAAGCTCATAACTGTGAGTCTGTGGTATGAAATCAAACACATCTGTGAGAGCGCACAGACACGAGCTTTGGTGTCTTTATGATACAGATCATCTCTGAGCTCGGGTTTAGGTTTAGTCGCAGCAGCTGGTTTTTCAGTGAACCCTCCAAACTGGCATCATGAGCTCCATCTCAACAACAGGCTTATGTTGATTAAACTGTGCAAGGATTTATAACTTAAATCAAACACGTGTTCATTGTTACTTTAAAGTATTTTTCCCAGCTGAATCAGTTTACACACCCCGTGTTTGTTTCTCATGTAGCCAGCTTCTCTCATCGCCTGCAGCTCTTTCCTTTCTGAGCTGGAATGAGGATGTGCTCGCCTCCCTGCCAGTAATATTACCCGACCCTCATCACACCTCCTGCGTAGTTACCAGCTCTCAACATTCACTGTTAGGCCGCGTGGGTTTGTACATTTCTCTGCTTATTTCCAACCTCGCTGAGTTATTACTAAGCTGTGATGTTTTTAAAGGCATGCGTTTGTTTTTCTCAAGCTGAAGAAGAGATGCTGATGCTGTGCAAGAGTGGAGCTCTCACCAGAACCTTTATGAACCAAACACTCCATTAATTATTTGTTCTTTGTAGTCTGACAGAAAGTAGTCTTCATGTCAAAGTTCACTCAGTAAAACGTCACTCTGTTTAAAGACAGTGGAGTGAAGCTGCAGCTGCAGCTCGTTTACTTCCAGTTTATCCTGACCGTCTCAGCCTCCCTTTTCTCTCCCACAGCTCAGGCTGTATCCAGTGCTACGTATAAATATCTGTTGTGTTTTTCATAATAACGTGTGCGTGTGTGTGTGTGTGTGTGTGTGTGTGTGTGTGTGTGTGTGTGTGTGTGTGTGTGTGTGTGTGTGTGTGTGTGTGTGTGTGTGTGTGTGTGTGTACCTGTTGCATCTGGTTGGTCAGCTGAAGCCGTTTCCGTACGAGCCATCATGGGCATGATAACCATTAGAATGGGAACAAGAAGCAGCTTCATCTTCATCCCTGAGGCTGGCCGCAGTCCCTGCTGTGTTTATGTCTCTGAGTCTGAGGCTGCAGCTCGTTTACTTTCACTTCACCGGTTCAGGCGTGGTATCTGAAACTTCCTGACTCAGCCTCTCTTTTCTCTCCTACAGCTCAGGCTACATCTGATGCTACATGTGTGAGATTTGAAGTGAAGCTTTCCAAATGTTTACGTAAACAGTGCGTAATTAACAGACAGACAGGGCTCATATTAACCTAATAATAAATAAATCATAAACAGATGATAAATAAATTGTTAATATCTTTTTTGGAGACAGTGACTGTCCACTCCATGAACCTTGGTTCTTCCTGCTGTGTCAAAGACACATCTACAGTTATTTGTTCATGTCTTCAACAAGGGAAATGCAAACAAACAAACAAACACTGTAGATTAAAGTTAAGCTGATTTTCTGACCTGTTTGCTGTACTTTACTGTGTGTAGTTAGTGGATTTATTCCTTATTGAATATCCAGGTTTACTGTGGACCCTCCTGACTTTCTTTTCTACTGTGCCAAACTCACAGTGCATCATGTTTATTTACTATTTATGAACAAACACATCGTCTTATAGGTTAAACACAATAATGAATAATCTGAGAGCTTGTTCAGTGATGTAAGCGGAGCGCCCTCTGTTGGAATTGACTTACATGGCAGGACAAATTCAAAGTTTCAGTACCACATATCCACAGTATTCCTGACTTCGCGCCACTACCCATAATTCATAGCGGAAACCGGTAGTTTACTTCCGTTTGCACTGCTGTTTACGGTTGCGGGCTTACACAAAATGTTCATTGAAACATTTTGACACTGCAGTTTCTTTTACCTGCCTAAATGGTACCACATCGGAGGTGGATACATTGCAAGGATGTTTTAAAAAGCAGCGAGGTAACAGTGCCTCACCCGTCACTTGTGTAAATGACATGAAATTATGGCCTGAAGTCAGCTACATCCACATTATCAGTTACCTTGTTTTTTTCCGAAGGTGTTGATGGCGGGGAATCACGTAATTATAAGAGTACCAGATTACCTTCAAAGCAATAAAATCAATAAACTAATGCTTAACAAACAAGGCGAGGTTGTTTTCCTTAAAGCAGCTGTAGAGCCGAGCAAGAGCATCGGCCAAGCTAAGCGCTTAGCTTGGGTGGAGCGGTGGAGACAGTCAGCTGTTCCTGAATCGCTGATTAGGGAAATCATGTAGTGATACTGCAGCTATTCTGTGGAAGGTAAATCACTGATCTGGATATCAGAGTGTTCAGATCACTGAAACAGAAACACTGGACTGGCCGAAGGCTGTGATCGAGGAGACACGCAGCTGTCATCTTGCTAACTGCTACGTGTTTACATGAAGGCAGGCATTGTTTAAGCTTTGTGTAGGCTGTATGCTGTAGTGTCACACTATAAATAAAATAACGTAAACAAATAAGAGGCTGTACATTAAAGGAAAACTTAAAACATAAGGAAAAATACAGTAATAGGATGTGCAACTGGGTAGTATAATTAGGGGAAAAAGGAACAAATTTACAGAATAAAATAATGTGAAAAACTGTACAGACTGATGTAGTGACAACCGACAACAGCACAAGTTGAACCCGAGCTCATGTTCCAACTAATAAAGCACAAAGTAACTGAATTTTGTCATTAACTCTGGCTGACTTTGGGTAACCGGAAGTATAAAACCGAACAGCGGAAGTAGCAGTCTGTCATGGCAGCCTACGTGTGCTCTTCCAGAAACCCGTGGATATGTGCAGGACATACAGAGGATTGAAATGGCCTTAATCTCAGACCTGAGGTGGAATGTGAACACACGCCTAGAACAGCCTCACTGACATTGATAAGCCTGTTAATGTTTACTGGCACTGAGCCCAGTTGTTCTTGACTTTATCAGGACAGCAGCCGCCCACCTTCTAATCTGCAGAAGCCTTAATGACTGAAGACTGTTATTGAGCTGTGTGAGGTTTAAGCTGCTCAGTGACATTAAGTGATGAGGTTTTAGGAGGAAAAGCATGTGACTCATGTTTAGCAGTAAGAGTTGTGGCTCCATCCATAATGTTTTTAATGAGTCACTGCAGTGACTGAAGCCCGGCAGCATCCCTGCTGTAAACCAGAAACAGCAGGAGGATCACGCATCACTTAGGATACGGTGGCTTGTTGTGATGTTTTAATTGTGCTGGGATCTTGATGTGTTTTTAAATCTTCCAGTTATAAACTCGACAGAAACAAAGACTTTCACAGCTGGCTGCTGTCCCCGTGTGTGCGCTCCTCTAACCGTTCTCCTTTCTTTCGTTCTAACCGTTTCATCCTTTCTCGATGGGGTGGCTGTAGCTCAGTAGGTAGAGGAGGTCACCTACTGATCGGAAGGTCAGCGGTTCGATTCCTGGCTACTCCAGGCTACATGCCAATGTATCCTTGGGCAAGATACTTAACACCAAGTTGCTCTCCGACCGTTCTGTCGGAGTATGAATGTGTGTGAATGTTAGTTAATTAAAAAGCACTTAGCTTAGTAAAAAAAAAATGGAAGTGCTTGTATGAATGGGAGTGCATGGGTAAATGTAAAAACGTGTTGTATAAGCGCTTTGAGTGCTCTGACTGAGTAGAAAAGCGCTATATAAGAACTAGTCCATTTACCATTTACCATTTTCTTGTTCTCTCACAGAGGAGGAAATTGACGTGGTGACGGTGGGCCGCTGTTCCTCGAGTCCCTCCCCTCAGCCTTCGCCGGCTGACCTGTCCGCCCGTCAGCAGAAGCACGAAGAGGAGCAACGAGCTCTCCAGCGGCACCACTTCGAGATCCAGCTGCAGCACAACTACGCTGCTCCCTGCCCGGCGTCGCCGCCTCCTTTCAAGCGCTCGCGAGGGAGCGACGGCTCTTCGCGCTTCCACTACTCTTCTCGCAGCAAAATGAGACATGCACTGACCTCACTGTGTTCTTCTGTTTGACGGTCCTGCTCTTCCCACAGCTTTTTTTTTGTTTGTTTTGTTTTGTTTTATTTTGCTGTAGTCGATGAAAGAATAGGAAAAAAAAATAGCCAGAAAATCCTGAAACACTTGAATTAAATAAGATAACATTGGAACAATTATTTGAACTATTAAAGATTTAGAAGAAATCACATGTACATGTGGGCGAATCTTGTTCAGGCAGACCCAGGCCTTCCCAGCAGCCAAGTACGATCTCACACGACCCCAAGAAAGGAGCAAAGGTTAATTGGTGTGTGTGTTAGACGGACAGGACGACCTGTGAGTATCCTGGCATACAGGCTACAAAACGCACCAAAGGGATTTTGGACAGGATGACTGATGAACTTCCTGTACCGATTTCCTCTGCCAGCGAGATGCAGACGGCTTTAAAAATGACCGTACTTCCCTCCGTGAACAGACTTCTCTGACTCATGGTGTCGTATGAAGCTGGCTCATTTTCCCCCCACAAGAAAAAGGAAGATATCAAACATGCACCAAAATGCGCCAAAAACGAGCTGACCATCGTTTAAGTCCAAATGTTTCAGGCATCACTGAGCCTCTGATCCACAATGACTCAGGCTGAGGTTGTTCTGCTGTTTCAGCTCATGGAAAACACCCACAGATCAATGTCACTGCACCAAGATGGATTTTCAGACTGTTTGTCAGTTTTCACACTGCTGATTTTCATATAACACTTCATGAATTTGGCTGAAATAAGAGTTCAGGCTGCGCAGCAGTGCAGATGTTTGCACCGAGCTTTGAGTTCAGCACTACACCCTGACCGCCACAATGAAATGCATTTGTGCGCCTTCACTTCCTTCTTTCTGTGACGTTTGCTGTAACTGTTCGTGTCTGTATCTGGTTTTATTACAGCAGAGACTTTAACCTGCGACACTGTCGCTTTAAGATCAGAGGTGGGAAGTAACGAAGTACAAATACTTCGTTACTGTACTTAAGTAGATTTTTCAGGTATCTGTTTTTTACTTGAGTATTTATTTTTCTGACTACTTTTTACTTTTACTCCCTACATTTTTACACAAGTATCTATGGAAGCTCGTTTCCGCCACTAAAAAAAAAAAAATCGCCATCCATAACTCAAAATTTTGAGTTATTAACTCAAAATTTTGAGTTAATAACTCGAAATTTCAAGAAAATAACTCAAAATTTTGAGTTATTAACTCGAAATTTTGAGTTAATAACTCGAAATTTCAAGAAAATAACTCAAAATTTTGAGTTAATAACTCGAAATTTCGAGTTAGCAAAGCCAATCAAGATGCGTGGTGATGGTACGTCATTTCCTTGTTACGGAAATAAAACCCGGAAGACACCAGTTATCAATGCTACAGCTAAGCTACCAGTACAGATCCGATCATGAATGAGCAAATTGCTAAGTACTTTCAGCGAGGATTTACAAACGATGAAATCCTTGCGTTATTAGCTGAATCACATGGCATCATTATCAGCAAACGCACCCTCGAAAGGATCTTACACAAGAACAGACTTTGGCGCAGAAAGAACAAAACTGAGGTGGAAGAGGTGGCGGCTTTTATACAAGCGCAACTGGAAAACTCAGGTCAGTCACATGGATATCGCTGGATGCACCAGAAGTGTTGGATGAATGGAATTGTGACTGACAGAGAAACAGTTCGTCTTCTGCTCCGTTTACTCGACGGTGAAGGTGTGGATTTAAGGTCCCGTAGACGACTGCGGAGGCGAGTGTATCATAGCAGAGGCCCCAACTATGTGTGGCACATCGACGGATACGATAAGCTTAAGCCATTTGGAATTGCAATAAGTGGATGTATTGACGGCTTCTCAAGGAGCGTTATATGGCTTGAAGCTTACAAGACAAATAATGACCCCAGAGTGATTGCTGGTTACTACATGGATGCCGTGATTCAACATGGTGGATGCCCTGATCGAGTGAGATTAGATTTAGGAACAGAAAACGTCCATGTGGCCCAGATGCACAGGTTTTTACATTTTTCAGACAGTGATTCAGAAACTGATCATGTCACTTTTGGAGCAAGTACAGGAAATCAGCGTGTTGAAAGATGGTGGCTAATCTTACGAAGTCAGTGTGTCCAGTACTGGATCGACCTGTTTGACAAACTAAGAGAGGATGGACACTTTTCAGACTCGTTCTTGGACAAATCATTGGTCCAGTTCTGCTTTCTTCACATTATACAGGTGAGTTTACCTACTGATATCTGTTGTAACTGACTGTTTTAGCAGCATACATGGCCTTTGGCATATTGCTGAAATACTGTATACATTAAAGTACACATGAAAATTATAGTTTTAAATCTGATCTCTTTTTTTCAGATAAATATATTAAAATGAATATCAAGGTACACATATTACAAATTCATTATGTGGGTTTATATGTGTCTCTGAAATTGATCATTTATAGTGGGCCAAAACTAATAAATAAATAAGAATTCAAATCCCCATATTATACATATACAGTTTTAGCTAAAAATAAATTAAAATGCATACATCATGATCTAAGCCACAACTGTGCCTATGTATATACATTAACATGTTGTGCATTGTACTGTGTATAACTGCATGTGACAAATAAACACTATCTTAATCTTAATCTTAAAAATAGTGAAATTAGAACAAAGTTTGCATTACAAAGGTACAATAATGGTGTCACGTAATCTAACATAATTTATGCAGAAGTTAGTTGTTTTTTGTACATGTTTAAATTAAAAATGTTACTTGTGTGTATTTTTGTCATCAAGGAGGAATTAAACGAAGTTGCTTTGGCTTGGAACGACCACAGAATACGCCCAGTCCACAACTCCCGCAGTCCTCATGGTCGACCGTCTTTTATGTATGCCCTCCCAGACATCTATGGAGCGAGAGACTGTCTCCAGCATGTCAATATGGAGAAAGTTGAAGCCTGCCTTGAAGAATGTGTGTTCAAAGACTTTCCATGTGATGAGGATGTCTTTCATCTCTGTGTAGAACTGATGGCTGAACATGCTCTGGGCTTCACAAATGATGTGTTTGATACAGTGGATCTGTATGTACAACTAAGGCAGCTCATGCTTGCTCAGTTGGAGACATTGCCTTAAAGGTTATACCTATTTATGCATTTGACAGAGCTGTTGAAAGCACATGTCCTTTAACCTTTGTGCTTCCTTAGGAACAGTTAGTCCTCTGGCTTAGAAGAATAAAAATTAAAAAAAAAAAGTAATTCACACTGTATAGTATATAGAGTATAGTGTATAGTGTGAATTACTTTTTTTTTTTTTATTCTTCTTATTTATATGTGTGTGTATATATGGTTGCAGGTACAAAATACATTTCACTGTGCATTGTACTGTGTATAACTGTGCATGTGACAAATAAACACTATCTTAATCTTAATCTAGTCTTTTTTTTTGTTGTTATTTCTACAGTAATTGTTGTCTGCACAAAGAGAACATCCCAGGTTTTTCATGTACAAAGGCTTAAATCTTACACATGCTGCCTGTCAAACCTGGTATTTGGAGATCATTAAGGTAAAGTGATATGTCTCATGGTGGATTTATGATTTTAGCTTTCTGAAGATATTTTTTTTAATCCTTGTTCACTTGTATCTCATTTTTGATGTCTCTTAATTTTATTTTTTTCTGATAATGTTAAATTACTAATTTGGTTGTCTAGATTTTTTTATATAGAAAATCTAGCTTATAGATGAGCTTAACTAAGCAAGGTGATGATTGTCTGTCCAAAAATATATATAAAAATGAACTGAGCTCTGTCATTGTAGTCTCCTTGAATACTTTATTATAATACACAAATCTCAAAAACAGGGACACTTAGCAATTAACATTTAATCCAGAGCAGTAAGTTAAAAAAAAAGTGACTACACAAATCAAAAATGTGCAAAACTTGTAAAATATCAAAGAATTTAAGATAAGAACAGGTAAAATGGCAAGATTTTACAAAGATGTCCTAAACTTTCTGAAATAAGAACATAGTGGCCTAAAATTCTATGAACCAAAAACATTAAGGTTTAAAGCTGAAAAAATATTGGGGAAAAAAGTTAATAAGAAAAATCAGTCATGCAGTGCAATGAAAGAAGGGAGAAACAAGACTTTTATCCCTCCTGATACATCAAGAAACAACCCCCAGCTGAGCACTTGTTGATTTCACTTAAGTCCAAAATAAAAATATATCAATTATGCTTTATGGCCACTCATTTTAGCAACATAGTCACCATAACCCAGATGGCTGAATAGAGGTGCACAAAAAATAACTATTGAATTACTGGCATATAATATAAAACTGAACTTGTAAACATTAAAACTTGTGCATTATAATAGAACATGTTAGATATATTAACTATATTACTGCAGGGGTCTCAAACTGTAACTTCTGAGGAGCCACTATAATCTCACTTTATAACATTAGATAACTAAACTGTCAGATTTAAATTAAGTTTTTCCTTCTTTTTTTGGATTGAGTATGGCTAATGAAATTATAGAAAAAATTTATAAATGTGTAAAGATACTTTGATTTTTAACTTGGTATGCGCAGATGCTGAATGAGGCAATAGGAATTTTTATAAAAAGGCCTCCAGGCTGCCACTTTGACACCTCTGCAGAAGTGCATTAATCAAGTGTTTTCAAAACATATTGCCGTGTAATAAGAACACACACAAATAAATTCAAGTCTCTAATTTTGTACCTCAAGTTGAATTCAATTAGTGTTTCACCAATAACTTTCTCAGGAATCAGTTTTGAAACATGTGATTCACATTGTAACAGTTCTGTTTTAGTGCACAACTCAAATACAATCTCTTGTACAAATCTGTGGGTCCAGATCCAGTGTTTGTGAATTAAAGTATTAGATAATGTCCATGACCCACACATTGGATTCCAACACTCTGTTCATCTCAGAACTAAAATCAGGATAGCTGTCATAATTTATTGACAGCTCCAGTACACATCCACATGTGTGTGCCACAGGTCGCCTCTGGAAACCTTCAAGTTCGTTAAATGCAACAATGATGTTCTTTCCAAGATATAAGTCTGAACCTGTGCAAAACCTAAGGAACAAGCACAAATGTTGCTTCTCAACATTCTTCACATATGTAGTTAGGTATTTCTGAATAACCTTCTGATGGGTCGTCATTGTTTCAGGAAAAGTGAAACACCCGAGAACCTTTCTCACATTTGGTTGGAGGGCTTCATATACTGAAGACAGATCACAAAGGCTTTCACCTGCAGTGCTGAGTGTTTTCGCCCACTGTTCGATGACATAGGCAGGCTCTTGGACAAGTGTTTTGTGTGCAAGCTCCATTAGGACTTCGGTAGCATTGCAGGCTGTTGGCATCCTTCTGCAGCTCTGGTTATCAAGTATGTCTACAAGTTCTTCTTGGTCCACACTGCTAAAATCTGACTGCCACGCCTCTAACACTGTACGCTCAGATTCAGGCATGAACTTGAGAAAATTCTCCACAATATCACTCTTCACATATCCAAAGGCAGCTTGTTCCAGAATGGCAGGGGCAATTTTCACAGGGAGATATTTCTCTGTGGCCCATCCAAATGCAATGATTCTGCCCACACTCTCCCACTCCTGCTGCCCAAAATCATGCCTTAAGAAGGGCACTTTGTAAGCAGTTCCAGTGGTGCACTGGTCATAGAATTCCTTCCAGAATTCTGAAAGACAGTCTCTTACAACTCCTCCATGATCATAAGCTTTTTCAGGTGTTCCATCAGGCAGTACAAGCTGGATTTTAATGTCAACATCTTCGAGATCATTAGCACTAAAATGTGAAATGAGCTCTGGCATTACCTGCCCTCTGTGAACGACTAGTACTCTTTTCATTCTCTCACTGGTTGGGCCAGGTTGTGGAGTTAAAACCAGGGTGTCGTCCAAATTTATTGACTCACTGTCAGAGACGGGTCCAACAAAAACAATGTCACTGCTGTAAGAAGAGTTATCACTTACAGCCTGCATGGAAGAGAGTGAAAGGTTATTGTCTGTAGTGTCTACAGTTTGTGTCACATCAGGGCTGACTTGTTCAAAAGGAGCAAATGAAGAAACTGTAGCAACAGTAAAAGAAGAGGAGTTTTGGTCTTGAGAAGATGATTGCAAACCTGGGCTGCTTTGGGTTTTTTTTGTGGTCAGGTAAAACCTAAGGATATTTAGTTTTGTAACATTGTACATTTCTCCAACTGTTAATCCACCATCAACTGTCATCTCTTGATAATCCTTTAGATCACATTCAAAATCTGTTAAGGGCCCCCGAACATTTCCTCCATTTGGAAAGAACAGATCTTTTGCAACCTGTAATATGTCACTTTTCTTAGCGTCCTTGCAAATTACCATTTTTCTTGTCCCTCCTCCTCGTCTAGCTCTAACCTGCTTGAAAACATCAGCATCTTCATCATAATGCATCCATCCTATTTCTATTTTTCTCTTTGTCTTCAGAGCATTTCTTTTATGGGTTGGTTCTGAATGTTCTTGCGCTGTGCTGCTGCCATCTTCAGATGTTTTTCTTTTGGACAATTTGGTTTTCAGACGTTCAAAAAGCGTCGACTTTCGGCTGTTGCCCTGCCGTCTGCAAAATCCAAATACTGCAAGGCGATCACCATATGATGGTAGATAAGTCTTCAGCTCCTCATCTGACATCAGATTTATAACACTGGCATCGATCTACAGAGGGAAAAATAATTCACTTTCACACACACACACACACACACACACATATATATATTTGAAAATACAATTATATATTGAATGAAAAAAGTAGTATTTAAAAGAAAAAAAAATTAGAATTATGTACCTTCTCATTCTCCAGGGTTTGTATTATTTCCTCAGAGACTTCTCTTCGTCTCAAGAAGTCAGTCAGGTCTTCCATGCTGTAAACAAGTATGTACAAATGATCACTTATGAATCCACCATATGATCATCAAGTCTCGGTGTCTAGTGTACTTAATGTAGTTGAGAAGCTTGTAATATAACTTCCTGGGTAATATACCTTCCCTGCAATTAAACACTAATCAGTGGTTCTCAAATTGTGGGGCGAAATGTCATGACAGGTGGGATGCGAATGACCTGGGAGAAAAGTCATGCGGAACATACGTTGAACATCTGATTTATTTTCACAGCGGAACGAGGAAACGTTAGCAGCTACGTTAGCACGGCGACTAGCCAAGCCAAGCTGTGCACATAGTGCCGTCATGCCGCCACTTCAACATCGACCCCCAGACCGATCTTAGCGTGTGGTGTTAAAATATTTCATATAAGTGAGGCATAACGGAAAAAATCTGCACTGATTACATACCTTTTAGATAGTTACCACTCGTTAGACTACATCTCTACCTGAAAACCCTGGCGACAATGCAGCAGTCTCTACCCGAGTGCGGCTGTGCCCTGTGCTTCCGGTAACAAGGAAATGACGTTCCTGCATCCGTTCCTGCATCCTGATTGGCTGTGCTAACTCGAAATTTCAAGTTAATATCGCCATCTGTAACTCGAAATTTCGAGTTAATAACTTGAAATTTCGAGTTATTTTCTCGAAATTTTGAGTTAATAACTCGAAATTTTGAGTTATTAACTCGAAATTTCGAGTTATTTTCTCGAAATTTCGAGTTATTTTCTCGAAATTTCGAGTTAATAACTCAAAATTTTGCGTTACGGATGGCGATTTTTTTTTTTTAGTGGCGGAAACGAGCTTCCATAAGTATCTGTACTTTCTACTTCTTACATTTTCAAACAGACTCGTTACTTTTTAACGTCAGAGAGAAGTTTGCATTTCCGGTCAGTGCGCCTCAAACATCAAACGATCTGAGCCTAAACGGAGGAATAATAACACATAAGAGACAATCGTACTGGTGTATCCTCCATCATCGGGGCTGATCTCGTACAAAGGGATTAAATACACAAACCCATATAATTAATGTCTCATTTATAGCGCTATAATCGTGCCGGACCGAGTCCGTAAGTTATGCTCGCGGCACATAAACAGCTTAGCTAGCGCTACTGAAGAGGAGCGAGCATGAAGGGAGCAGAGGTGGCAAAAGTACTGACATTCTGTACTTAAGTAGAAGTACAAGTACTTATGTTAAAAAATACTTTAGTAAAAGTCGAAGTACTGGTTCAACTTCTCTACTTAAGTAAAAGTAAAATAGTACAGGCTCTGAAATGTACTCAAAGTAAGAAAGTAAAAGTAGTTCTTTGGAGGATGTTTCTACCTGCTATTTTTGTGTAAAACAAACCGAACCTCATTATATATTATTGTAATAACATAAAATAATATTACATGAGAATACAAATGTTATTCCAATCTAAATTTTAATCCTAATGAGTGCACTCAGCTTGAAACTGTTATGGAGGACACAAACTGTGAAAGGGAATTTAAACACAGCTCTGTTCTCTGTGTCCTCCATAGTAGAGGGTGACTGTGCCTCCACCTAAACACCAACATGAGGATACTCAGGGGTTACAGTGGGATTCAGAAGGTGGAGGAACCCTAAGATCAGCTGTAGTGGCTCTGCATGGGGAGAAGAATCACAGCTTTCTATTGTGAGCTGCAGTAAATGATGTTGGTGTGCAGGCTGTGATCAGCTGACCTGCTGCTGCTGCTCTGAGGTTTACTGCTCTGTGTGGATGAAGTGAACTCACAAAGATGTAACCCAGTATTTCACAGCTATCTGAGCTGATCTCCATCCCCTACACTGACAGCATACAGGCTGTAGAAATGTTGGATTCAGTGAATGAATCTCAGCATCAGCAGCTTTGATTCAGACTCATCTCTGCTGCACTGATGTAACCTGTAACTGTGACCATGAACACAAACACTGTGCACCAACACAGAGCTTTACTGTAAATACAGTACAACAAGCTAACCTATTTATTACACACTAAACTGCAGTATTTTCATACAATCTTTGAATTACACAAAGTCAGCATCCTTCAGTTTATTTTCCAGTCCTTACCTTTAAATCTAACCTCTCTTCTTCCTCTCCTGTCCTCTTTCTCCATCTCTGAGTGAACTTCTCTCTCTTTGCTCTCCCTGAAATACAGCAGCTCTTCTTTTAGCTAGCAGACACACTGTGTGACAAACTGCACACACTTTGTGTGTTTGCTGATATTTGTTGAGCATTTAGAAACGTTGCATTTACCTGCCACACGTTACTCCCTTCATGCTCGCTCCTCTTCAGTAGCGCTAATGAAGCTGTTTATGTGCCGCAGCGCAACTTACGGACTCGGTCCGGCCCGATTATAGCGCTATAAATGAGACATTAATTATATGGGTTTGCGTATTTAATTCCTTTGTACGAGATAAGCCCCGATGATGGAGGATACACCAGTACGATTGTCTCTTATGTGTTATTATTCCTCCATTTAGGCTCAGATCGTTTGATGTTTGACGGCGCACTGACCGGAAATGCAAACTTCTCTCTGACGTCCCTTAGCAAAAAGTAGTATACTTAAGTTCATTTTATGAAGTATACTTAAGTATAAGTATAAGTATAGCAAGTATACTATAGACCATGTACTTTAAGTGTACTAGAAAGTATACCAATTTAATACTTTTTCGGACTAAATTGGAACATTTCAAGTTTATGAAAGTATACTTTAAAGTTCATTTTAAGTTTGCAAAAGTATACAACAAGTACACTCATCTATATACTATCAATGTACTTGGTATATCCCTCTCATATGCTTAAAGTATACCACAAGTACACTTATCGATATACTGCCATTGTACTACTTTGAGTCCCTATTTTTATTGTATACTTTAAGTATACTGTTATAAATGTTGGTTATTTCACTAGCTTATTTGTTATACTTTAAGTTTGCTTGGCACATTACTTGTAGCTTACTATTTATATACTGGAAATATACTCCTTAAAGTATTCTTAAAGTTTATGAAAGTGTGATGCATTTACAAAATCACAAGACAGAATGTTGAAAACAAGTTTTATATATTTTCAAAGATTTCAAACATTTCAAAAACAAAGACCTATGAAATCAAGTTCTTCCTTACTGGAGAAAATGAAAGGAAAAAGTGCACATTTGCATCTAAAAATGTAAACATAATGGTCTCGCCAAGATCAAGTCCTTATTTGTAAAAAGTGGTAAAGCAAAACTTGTGCATATGCTTGTAAAAATGTAAACATAGCATCTTCAACTGAGAAATAAAGTCCTTCCTTGTCAAAAAAGGTAAAAGAAAAGCGCACCTTTGGAACCAAAAATAAAAAAGACAGAAACAAAATCTGTACTTTTATGACTTCTTTTCATCTACTTGTTGGCGTAGCTTATGTTGTTGCATTTCTTTCTTATGATTCGTCTCACATCTTGCATGGTGGGTGTCAGGAGATTTCACCTGGGCATGGTCTGTGAGTGAAAAAACACATACAGAACAAACCATTACCTCAGTGTTATTCTTATTCACTGTCCACAATTAACACATGTCATGGCAGGGAGGATGGTTTATCAGGTACATTTCTGAACTTAAATGCAATCAGCAAAAACTGTTATAAAGGGATTGCACACACATCACACGCCAGTCAGACTGAATAAGGCAGAGTGTAACTGAGTGGCAAAACAATGGACAGCGTGCTGGCAGTGACATCACGTGTAAATCCTCTGTAATTTACGACAACTGAAAAGCCTCGATTGTTTACCATCATATAGAAGCATTAGTATGTATTGTTTTTATTTTATTTTATTTGTAGTACTGATAGTGTGAGTGAGTGTCTGATTATAACTATGTCTCTACCTATTATTCCAGTTTTGCCTTAAATTAAATGCACTCACCAAATATAGCATCAAGCTTGGTGTTATCCAGTTGTGGTTTTGATTCCACATCTTTGTGGGCCCCGACTGCCTCCGGGTCAAACTTGAGTTGGACAGCGTGTCTACCATAGATGAACACCGCAAGATCCCCAATGTACAATGCTGAACTTGCAGTTCGCAGAGACTTCAGCTTTAGTCTTGGGACTTTTACATCACAACCTGGCGTATAGAGGCACCTGCAAAACATTTGACTATTACTCACCAAATAATGATGAAACAATTATATAAAATTTCTTTGTAAATCTATTCATTTATCAGTGCAGTGAATATGCATTGGCCTATAATCTATAGACTAACTCCATAACATGAGAAATTTGGGGGGCATCATCAAAGCATTTCCAAATTAATCATTATTTGTATACATCCAGCACAAAGTTGATTAATATGCTTCTTTTTAAATTATGTGTATAGTCACAAGGTGTAGAGGGAAATTGTATAGCAAACATTTCCCCACATGGATAAACACATACCCTATCAATGCATTTTGAGTTATTTACCATATTATCAGAATCAGAATCAGAATCAGAATCAGAAGGTTTTTATTGCCATATGGGTGAACAGGTTCACAGCATTAGGAAATTGCTGCGGTACTTCGTGCTTACAGAAAAAAAACAAATAAGTATAAAAACTATAAGACAATATACAAGTATACAAATTGCAAATATACAGAGATATTAGAGCTATAACTATAGCACAATATTACAAAATTACAAAATATACAGTGCAGAGACTAATTAAAAGATAGAAGAATGTAGACTATATTCCACTAATATGTACATCAGTGCAGTCAGACAGGTGCATAGACATAGGGTCATCAGCGTTTGTGGAGGGTGGTGGTAACAGTCTTAGGGTTATTGTTCATGAGTCCAACAGCAGAGGGGAAGAAACTGTTCTTATGGCGGGAGGTTCTGGTCCGTATGGACCGTAGCCTCCTGCCTGAGGGGAGAGGGTCAAAAAGTCTGTGCCCAGGGTGAGAGTGGTCGGCTGTGATCCGACCTGCACGCCCCAGTGTCCTGGAGGTGTACAGGTCCTGGAGAGATGGGAGGTTACAGCCAATCACCTTCTCAGCAGAGTGCACAACGCGCTGTAGTCTCTGTTTGTCCCTAGTGGTGGCTCCAGCGTACCACACAGTGATGGAGGAGGTGAGGATGGACTCAATGATGGCAGTATAGAACTGCACCATGGTCCTTGCTGGCAAGTTGAATTTCTTCAACTGCCGCAGGAAGTACATCCTCTGCTGGGCCTTTTTGATGACAGAGGTGATGGTGGGCTCCCACTTGAGGTCCTGGGTGATGGTAGTTCCCAGGAAGCGAGAAGAGTCCACTGTGGTGATGGGGGTGTCAGTCAGGATGATGGAGGGTAGAGGGGCTGTGTGCTTCCTAAAGTCCACTATAATCTCCACTGTCTTCTGGGCGTTCAGTACCAGGTTATTGTGGCTGCACCAGGACGCCAGACGTTTGACCTCCATCCTGTAGGCCGACTCGTCCCCGTCTGAGATGAGTCCGATGAGAGTCATGTCGTCTGCAAACTTAATAAGCTTGACAGACTGGTGGTCAGAGGTGCAGCAGTTGGTATACAGGGAGAAGAGCAGAGGAGAGAGGACACAGCCCTGAGGAGTGCCAGTGCTGATGGTCCGGGAGTCCGAGACATTCTTCCCCAGCCTCACGTGCTGCTTCCTGTTCATCAGGAAGTCAGTGATCCACCTGCAGATGGGATCTGGCACGTTCATCTGGGACAGCTTGTCTTGGAGGAGATCAGGGATGATGGTGTTGAAGGCAGAGCTGAAGTCCACAAACAGGATCCTGGCGTAGGTTCCCTGGGAGTCCAGATGCTGTAGGATGAAGTGCAGAGTCAGGTTGATGGCGTCGTCCACAGACCTGTTGGCTCTGTAGGCAAACTGCAGGGGGTCCAGACGGGGGGCTGTGAGGGACTTGAGGTGGGACAGCACCAGACGCTCAAATGACTTCATGACCACAGAAGTCAGTGCCACAGGTCTGTAGTCATTTAATCCAGTGATCCTTGGCTTCTTGGGGACAGGAACAATGGTAGCGGTTTTAAAGCAGACAGGCACGTGGCAAGCCTCCAGTGAGGAGTTGAAGATGTTCGTGAACAATGGGGCAAGCTCGTTAGCACAGTGTCTCAGTGTGGCAGGTGAGACACCATCTGGACCTGGAGCTTTGCGAGCTTTGACACTCCTGAACTGCTTTAGCACCTGGTCCTCCTGAATACAAAAGACTGTGGGGGTGGGGGAGGAGGGGGACTCTGGGGTGGGAGTCCTTGATGATGTGGGCTTCTCTGAGGTGTGGGGAGTGGGGGAGGTTGGGGGGTGAATATTTGTGTTGGCTGTATTGTAGTTGGGACTGGTGGAGGTGTGAAGGCTGCTGAACTGATCATCAAAACGACAATAGAACTCGTTCAGTCTATTTGCAGTTTGTAGGTCGTCTGTGGAGTGGGGGGTTTTAGGCTTGTAGTTGGTAATCTGCCTAAAACCTTTCCATACAGAGGCCGCGTCGTTCTCTGAGATCTGCTGCTGTATATTCTCAGAGTGATGTGATCTAGCAGTGGCCACTTCCTTGCTAAACCTGTACTTGGCCTCTTTGTAGCAGTCTTTGTCCCCACTTTTAAAAGCCTCCCTCTTCTCTATCCACAGCTGCTTCAGTTTGGGAGTAAACCAGGGTTTGTCACTGTTATAACTCACCCTGGTGCGTGATGGCACAATGCTGTCCTCGCAGAAGTGGATATACGAGGTTACAGTGTCCGTGTAGTCATCCAGACTGTCACAGGCAGCCCTCATTGAGTCCCAGTCTGTAGTTTCGAAGCATGTGCGGAGCTCCTCCACAGCCTCACGGGTCCACTGCTTTGTTGTCCTCACCACAGGTTTTGAGAGCTTCAGCCTCTGTCTGTACGCGGGGATCAGGTGGATCATGTCGTGGTCAGAGAGGCCGAGTGCAGCGCGGGGCACTGCGTGATATTATGAGGGTCAGACAACACTTGAGGAGAGGCGGGTGGTCAAACTTGTTGGTCTGGTGTGGGTGTTGACCAGGTGGAAGCAGGAGTTGAGATCTGAACAGTGATTTTTTTCTAAGATCTCTTTCAGCATTGTCACTACTGCTGGAAGCGCTGTAAAGGGAATGAAAACAAGGCAACAAAAGCTTTGTGTCATTACTGTGTTTTGAGACCATTTTAAAACATTAAATTAGTCATTTTTGTTATGAAGACCGTGACTGGAAGTGGCGCTGATTAGGCAGAAACAGGAAGCAGGAGGAGACTGAATTAGCCAAAACCTATAAATGTCAGGTTGAAGCCAGGTATGGACCTTTTTCCACACTTGGCAGCAGATCCCAGCTCTCCCTGCCAGCAATTGTTTGTCTGTGTGATTTGTGAGTCTCTTTTTTCAGATTTCAATGCTTCAGTATGGGAGTATATGAAAATTTCACTTTATTGTGTTATTAAGTTTAGTTCATTATACCTGACCTGCACACCCACAGTGTTTGACTTCAGGAATCAGTATAGGCACATATTCAGTCGTTAAAAGCTGTTGTTTTATAATTTGCTTTAGGCTACTTGAATTGATAAAGAGAAAATACCTCTCATAGCATCTAGTATCTCTTTCCCATAGTCTGCTTTCAGGCTCTCGATTTCTCTCTGAAGCTCTTTCACTTTCTTCTGTGCTCCACTCCAGTTTCTGGGCAGCTGCTCCTCATCTGATGACTCCTCATTTGAGTTAGTTGACTACACCAAAACACGTGAAATCAAAGAATCAGCTAGAATTAGGATCAGGCAGAAAATCCACACCATAATTATTGCTTCAACTCAAAATACCACAATAGTCAAATATTTTACCTCTGAAGGTATTTTGTTTGCCAGCTGCTTCTTCAGCTCTTCTATCATCACTCTTTTTCAGCACACGATGACTTCTTTCTCTTCTGTTAAAATTATATGTTATAATGTTAACAGCAAATATAACATATGTTATAATGTTAACAGCATATATAACAAGCAAATGTTATTATATTTGCTTGTTATATATGTTTATAACAAGCAAATATAATAACATCCATGGTAATGATGATTTACTTGCATTTACAGAGTCAGCTGCACCACTGATGGATCATACCTAGATTCAAAAATGTGTAACTCAAAACAAAAATCATATAACTATGGAGTTAAGTTTTATGCACACCAGAAATGATAAAGAAATGTCACTTAGAATCAACTGGTGTCATACCAAGGTATTTATTTTCTGTAATTAAAAAACTGCCAATGTGAACACCCCTTTAGCTTTTTCATATAGGGTATAGATGAAGCTATGAAGCTAACTGAGAAGCAATACAATTAACAACTTACCACCAACCATCAAAACCTTTGCTGGGAAAAAGGCTGGAGCTGACTTTTTTCTGCCTTTTATGTCCCACTTTATCTCCATCCATCCGTCTTCTTCTTCTAGATCAGGGCACTGAGTGATTACTTTTGGACATTGTTGCTGGTCGTCAGTACTCATCCATAAAATCTTCCCAACTTCCACAGTCTTGTCCTTGAAATAATAAATGGCAAATGGCATTGTGGTATCTAATGCTGAAAATTCAATTTTAGCTAGGATATGTCTTCTCCTTCTTCTCCTTTCCTTGTTGATACTGGTTGAGACCGTTATTTATTTATTTTTTTTGCAAGGGAGACCTTGAATTGGCGCGTGAGCGCTAATTTAAAATTGGGAGGCTCCCATTGGCTGCCAGGTAGGGGCGGGACCATGGCCAGAAGTGCGGTACCAGAAATTTCTGTGGTGATACTACCTGGAAGAAGCTGAGCTAGCTCATTAGAGCTAACGTGGCTAAACAGTGTGGACCTTATCAAAGATATTTAGAGGATTACACAGCAGAGATTCCAAGGACTACCAAGTACAGATGGAAAGTAAAAGTAAGTAACAGATAATGAATTTGCTCGCACATAAAATTCTGTACTGCTCAGATGTTTCCAGTTAGGCTACATTAGCCGCATTAGTCACGTTGGAATGTTAGCAGCTTGTAATCTTAAATGAAAGATTACATGGCTGCTACCGTTAAAGTTAGCATTTTTGTTTGACTATGAGTGACAGACTTGTAAGCTAATGTCCGAATGCAAGTTTGTGTGAGTTGTCTTTTACAGTGATTGTTATGCAGCCAATGTAACCGGAAGTAAGTGAGCCGTAGTAAAAATGTTTATATGCAAGGAGTCTATTAAAACTGTTATGTTTTAATGTTTGATGTGTAAGATCTGAACACAGCTAGCAGCTAGCTGCTTACAATGCAGGTGAGATTTCTTTTCAATGAAGTTGGCAGAATAGGGAAAGTTGAATCTGGTTTTAATTTCAAAGACAATTGATACCCATGCATTATGTACAGTCTCATGTGGAGGCAACTTCCCAAAATATGTTGGGATGATCTTAAATGCACTCAGTATACCCAAAGGGAATGAAAGGACCTGAGTAATAATTTACATTTATGTTTGAACACCCCACCTTTTCAGGATAGGGCAGAACTACAGGACAACTCACGAGATCACATTAGTCAGCCCACTGCTTCCCATAGAGAAGTTACAGATGATGTCAACAGTAGGAGCTCTTCCACACCTAGGCTTTTGGATTCTGCCCTTCAACAGGTAAATATGCAAAAGCACAGTTTCAGTCTAAGTGGAATTGTTGTGTTGCCAGTATACATTCCCCCATGTATCTGGGTAATCTTCATATCCTGCTTGATTAAAGTTTAAGAATCTTTCCTAAATTGTGCTTTCAGCTCCCCAACTAGGTACATTATCATAAGCACCTGTCATATGCCACATCACTGACTTATTTTTCTCCCATGACACAATAAGCAGTTGAGGTGGAAAGCACTGAAGTTGTCAGAAAATTAAAGTTTACACTTACTCTGTTTATGATTTGATGATTGGACTTGACATAAAGGGAGTTAATTCATTCAGTTGTTCATTGTCTTTCTCTTGTTAAACTGTAGAATATCAGTCATGATGACATCAACACAGATGGTCACATGACTTACACTTCGACCAGTGGAGAGGAAGAACTCAACAATTCCAGCAGTGAAGATGAACTTGATAGTGAGAGCTCTTCCACGGACAGTCTGTTGGATATGGACATTCAAGAGGTACATTGGGGTAGGGTGGGGGAATACACTAGGCCAAGTTTGTTAGCATAGTAATATGCTTCAGAGGGCCTTCAGTGACACTCTCACGGAAGTGTCAACAGTGCACACATTTTCCAATACATTTAGTTAGAGGTTTGCTGTAATGGTTGGGCACATTCATACCACACTTATGTGCATTTTGAGCTATCCTCTAGCTGAACCAAAGTGTAGACAAATGACAACATTGCTAACAAAAAAGCAAAAGTTACATTTTTTTTATTCTCTTTCCTTTGTTCACATGTAGAATGATAATATAGATAACCACACCGACACAGAAGACCACTGGAGTAACACTTCCAGCAGTGAAAATGAAGATGATGAACTCGACACTGAGAAACCAACCACAAGTCAGTTGGATGTGGACGTCTCAGAGGTGAATGCACCATTCTATGGGTTAGTTTATATACGCTTCCTTTAATCTTTTAATTAATTACTTCAAGTTATCTTTTTCCCTTGTCAACTTGTAAAATGATGAAGCTCTGCCACATTCTGAAGAGGACTTAATTGGTGCTGCCATTGATGAAGCTGAAAACCATGCTGATGACGAAGACGTGATGGAGGGGAGTACAAGAGGAAATGAACCTGAATTTCCAGTGGTATGTAGACAGTGGTTCAATAACACATTGTTAGTAGTTACTATTCGCACATTACATACAATTGGAACATTTGGAGACAGTACTACATAATAATAATGATGATAATACACACTGTATGTGTTAACTGTTACTCGTTCTAATTTATACATGCTTTTTCTATCTTTTTTTCCTATATCCATAGGGCATTGAAGACCACACAGATGGTGACAAGCCCCTATATCCTGGTGCACCTGTTTCAAAGGGAGAAAGTTTATTGATGCTGATGTCCTATGTGCTGCATAACAACTTAACAGGCAAAGCACTTACTCATTTACTGAAACTGTTCAATCTAATGTTTCCAGGTTTGATTCCACCCTCACATTCAATTCAGTCTTTTGTTGAAGAACTTTACTTTAGTAAAAGGAAAACAGAAAATTGTGAAATGCTAAATGAAAATGTCAGAGGTTTTGGTCACCCCCCGGTGCAAACAAGTATAAAAATGTCATATAGGCTTGCCATTGTGGAAATCTAAGCAACTGCTTTTGGTCTTAGAACCGTTTTTGGTAAATGGACTTGTGTATCACAGTCAAAACTATGACAGACTAAAGAAGACTAAAGAAGAGACACAATAGTGCTGCATGCTTGAAAGATGGTACATTTTGATTTCTTTGATTTCTCCAGTGCTTTTAACACCATCCAGCCAGGACTTCTGAGAGACAAGCTGGAACTGTCAGGAGTGGACCACCACATCTCCGAGTGGATACTGGACTACCTCACTGACCGCCCACAGTATGTGAGGACACAGGGCTGTGTCTCTGACAGGCTGGTCTGCAGTACGGGGGCCCCACAGGGAACTGTGCTGGCACCGTTCCTCTTCACCCTCTACACTGCAGACTTCTCCATCAACTCCCCACGCTGCCATCTGCAGAAGTTCTCTGACGACTCTGCCATAGTTGGCCTCATCACAGGTGAGGATGACTCAGAGTACAGACAGTGGACTCAGGACTTTGTGGACTGGTGCCAGCGGAACCACCTCCTGATCAACGCCGCTAAAACCAAGGAGCTGGTGGTGGATTTCCGCAGGCGCAGACCCACCACACGGACACCGGTGAACATCCAGGGAGTGGACATTGAGATAGTGGACTCTTATAAGTACCTGGGTGTTCACCTAAACAATAAACTGGACTGGACTCATAACACTGATGCGCTCTACAGGAAGGGTCAGAGCAGACTCTACCTGCTGAGAAGGCTGAGGTCTTTTGGAGTGCAGGGGACACTCCTGAAGACCTTCTATGACTCTGTGGTGGCATCAGCCATCTTCTATGCAGCAGTATGTTGGAGCAGCAGCTTGTCTACAGCTGAGAGGAAGAAGATAGACAAGCTCATCAGGAAAGCCAGCTCTGTCCTAGGATGTCCTCTCGACTCAGTGCAGGTGGTGGGAGACAGAAGGACTCTGACCAAAATAACATCACTGATGGACAAGGTCTCCCACCCCATGCATGAAACTGTTGCTGAGCTGGAGAGCTCCTTCAGTGACAGACTGCTGCATCCTAAATGCACAAAGGAGCGTTACCGCAGATCCTTCCTCCCAGCAGCTGTAAGACTTTATAATCATCACTGCTCCCAACAAAAACCACAATAACCTACACAATGTAGGATAATATATAATATACTGTAAATAGTCCGGCCTGTTAAGGTTCAACACACAGGCACATCATGTACATTGTATATAGTGTTATTATTAGTAGTATTAAGGTTAATCTTGTTTGTTGATTTTATATATTGTCATGGCCGGGGAGGAAATGGACGAGGAATGGCTGACACGAAGGACTCCAGAAGTCAGCGTAACATAAAAGGGATTTATTTCAACGGGGGAAACACAAATACAAAAACCTTGGAAGGGAGGCACAGGGAGACGAAGGGCAGGCACAGGGAACACAGGAACATGCGGGCACAAAACATCAACGACGCAACAGAGAACAAAACAAAACTGAGGGCTTAAGTACACACTGGGTAATCAGGGCAAGAGGAAACAGCAGGGAACAACAGGTGAGGCAAATGAAACTAATTACACAGGGGAAGCAAAGCTGAACACAAAGCACAGGAAAACCAGACTGTCAAAATAAACAGGAAGTGACAAACCAAGAAACATACTGACTAAACACGGGGAACAGGCACAGACTCAGGACAGAGACGCAGACATATCACAACACTAGGAAATAAACTAACACAAAACGCTGGGCCAACGGCCCAGGACATGACAGTACCCCCCCCTCAAAGGCCGGCCCCCGACGGCCAAAACCAGAAAACAAAACCAGACAAGGGCGGGAGGCGGGGGACCAGGAGGGAGGGCCCGAAACAAAAACAAAGACAGGGAGCAAAACAGAAATCACAGGGCGTGAACAAAACAAATCAAACCCGTACAGGAAGAAAACAAAAACACAGGACCAGAACAAAAGGCGACGGCACAAGGCCGGAGACAGTCCAAAACAGGGGGTCGAAACAAGGAACAGTCCAGGAGCTATGACAAAACAAAAACAGCAGGGGAAAAAACAGTCCACAGTTCAGGGGAGTCAGTGGGAAATCCAAAACAAAAAACACACAGTTCAGGAGGCCGCAGAGGCCAAGGGGCCACAAAGCAAAATCCCAACGAGGGAGGCCAACCGCGCTCCCAGCGGCGGCGGCGACGAGGACGAGAAGGAATCACTGGAGGCCGACCGCGCTCCCAGCGGCGGCGGCGACGACGAGGGGGAGTCACTGGAGGCCGACCGCGCTCCCAGCGGCGGCGGCGACGACGAGGGGGAGTCACTGGAGGCCGACCGCGCTCCCAGCGGCGGCGGCGACGACGAGGGGGAGTCACTGGAGGCCGACCGCGCTCCCAGCGGCGGCGGCGACGACGAGGAGGAGTCACTGGAGGCCGACCGCGCACCCAGCGGCGGCGGCGACGACGAGGAGGAGTCACTGGAGGCCGACCACGCGGCATGCGGCGGCGACGAGGAGGGGTCACTGGAGGCCGACCGCGAGGCGTGCGGCGGCGGCGACGGGGAGCAGACACTGGAGGCCGACCGCGGGGCATGCGGCGGCGGAGAAGGGCGACCCCGGGCTCTGGTGGGGAACCCTCGGGTGACGTGGAGCGCTCGGACTGAGCAGAGACCCCCACCGGCTCGGACTGAGCGGGACCCCCTGGCTCGGAGCGCTCGGACTGAGCGGAGACCCCCATCGGCTCGGACTGAGCGGAGACCCCCATCGGCTCGGACTGAGCGGGACCCTCTGGCGCGGAGCGCTCGGACTGAGCGGAGACCCCCATCGGCTCGGACTGAGCGGGACCCTCTGGCGCGGAGCGCTCGGACTGAGCGGAGACCCCCATCGGCTCGGACTGAGCGGGACCCTCTGGCGCGGAGCGCTCGGACTGAGCGGGACCCCCTGGCTCGGACTGAGCGGAGACCCCCATCGGCTCGGACTGAGCGGAGACCCCCATCGGCTCGGACTGAGCGGAGACCCCCATCGGCTCGGACTGAGCGGAGACCCCCATCGGCTCGGACTGAGCGGGACCCTCTGGCGCGGAGCGCTCGGACTGAGCGGAGACCCCCATCGGCTCGGACTGAGCGGGACCCCCTGGCTCGGACTGAGCGGAGACCCCCATCGGCTCGGACTGAGCGGGACCCCCTGGCTCGGACTGAGCGGAGACCCCCATCGGCTCGGACTGAGCGGGGCCCTCTGGCACGGAGCGCTCGGACTGAGCGGAGACCCCCATCGGCTCGGACTGAGCGGAGACCCCCATCGGCTCGGACTGAGCGGAGACCCCCAACGGCTCGGACTGAGCGGGACCCTCAGGCTCGGAGCGCTCGGACTGAGCGGAGACCCCAACGGCTCGGACTGAGCGGGACCCTCAGGCGCGGAGCGCTCGGACTGAGCGGAACCCCCTGGCGGCTCGGACTGAGCTGAGCCCTTGGGCTGAACGGGGCCTACATGGTGAGGCTCCGGATGCGCAGGCTGGGACTGCGGAACAGGGCACACTGCTGCTTTATTGAGCAGCAGGGGCCGCTCGGGGAATAGCCAAGGTGCAGGGGACTGCATGGGAGCTGACGCTATGGGCTGCGTGGAAGCAGGCCGGGAGACGACTGGCTGCGTGGAAGCAGGCCGGGAGACGACTGGCTGCGTGGAAGCAGGCCGGGAGACGACTGGCTGCGTGGAAGCAGGCCGGGAGACGACTGGCTGCGTGGAAGCAGGCCGGGAGACGACTGGCTGCGTGGAAGCAGGCCGGGAGACGACTGGCTGCGTGGAAGCAGGCCGGGAGACGACTGGCTGCGTGGAAGCAGGCCGGGAGACGACTGGCTGCGTGGAAGCAGACTGCGAGCTAGGGAGAGCAGACTGCGAGCTAGGGAGAGCAGACTGCGTGGAGGCAGACTGCGAGCTAGAGCATGCCGACTGCGTGGAAACTGACCGAGAGCTAGGGAGATCTGGCTGCGTGGAAACTGACCGAGAGCTAGGGAGATCTGGCTGCGTGGAAACTGACCGAGAGCTAGGGAGATCTGGCTGCGTGGAAACTGACCGAGAGCTAGGGAGATCTGGCTGCGTGGAAACTGACCGAGAGCTAGGGAGATCTGGCTGCGTGGAAACTGACCGAGAGCTAGGGAGATCTGGCTGCGTGGAAACTGACCGAGAGCTAGGGAGATCTGGCTGCGTGGAAGCTGACTGAACGCTACGGGGAGCAGTCTGCGTGGAGACTGACTGAGAGCTAGGAAGAGCTGACACTGGGCAAGCTGTCATTACTGGAGCTACCGAGGGAGCCGGAGCTGAGGGAACTGCGACTAAAGATGGAAAAACTGCAGATGAAGAGACCAAAACCGAACTGACTGAAGGGTCCAAGGGGATTACGGAGCTAACTGACGTTAAAGCGGAGGGAGCAGACTGAGAGGGCACAGAAACAGCTGACACCGGGGACCGAGGAAGAGCTACTGGGGCTGACTGAGACTGGAGTGGACAGGGAGCGACAGGAGCTGGGGCTGACTGAAGGCGAGGGGAAGCGACTGGAGCTGGGGCTGACTGAAGGCGAGGGGGAGCGACTGGAGCTAGGGCTGACTGAAGGCGAGGGGGAGCGACTGGAGCTAGAGCTGACTGAAGGCGAGAGGGAGCGACTGGAGCTAGAGCTGACTGAAGGCGAGGGGGAGCGACTGGAGCTAGAGCTGACTGAGACCCTGCTGCTGCAGCTAACACAGAAAACCGATGCGAAGGCTTGGACCTGGTTGCCCCCACCCGCGGAACAGGAACGGGTGCAGAGGTCAGCCCGTCCGTGGCTGCCCCCACCCGCGGAACAGGTACGGGTGCAGAGGTCAGCCCGTCCGTGGCTGCCCCCACCCGCGGAACAGGTACGGGTGCAGAGGTCAGCCCGTCCGTGGCTGCCCCCACCCGCGGAACAGGTACGGGTGCAGAGGTCAGCCCGTCCGTGGCTGCCCCCACCCGCGGAACAGGTACGGGTGCAGAGGTCAGCCCGTCCGTGGCTGCCCCCACCCGCGGAACAGGTACGGGTGCAGGGGGAGCTGGAGCCAAGGGAGCGGGAGCAGGGTGAGCAGAGGGAGCTGGAGCTACAGCTGACTGGGAACACTGCGACTGAGAGCTAGGGAGAGCTGCGGCTGACTGGGAAGGCTGAGACTGAGCTGGCACGACAGCTGTCTGGGGAAACTGAGAATGAGCTGGCGCTACGGCTAACTGGGGAAACGGAGAATGAGCTGGCGCTACAGCTGACTGAGGCGAGAGTGACCGTCTCCGCGGCGTTATACCGCTCTGCTCCCGCGGCGATTCTCTCTGATGCTGCCGGGAGCTTGGTCTTCCTCCGTCAGCAGCAGGCAGTGGTGACGCGGAAGTGGTGGGAGGCCAGGGACCCCTGTGACCCAGGAATCGGAAAAATGACTCCTCTGGAGTCATTCCGGGCGCTGGCTCCAGGAAAACGTCTCTCCGCTTCCTCCGGTATCTCGTCCTCCGTGGCTGCGGCGACTGCTGAGGACAGGAGGGGCCAGCGAGCGGAGTGACAGGTGAGGGAGCGGCCGGCGCCAAAAACAGTCCGCCCACGCGGCAGACCTGCGGTTTAGGCGGGGGCGGTGAGCGGCGTCGCCGGGGACCGTTCAAAAAAGCTGGTCCCCCCAGCGCCAGGCGAGTGCCATTGTAGCGGCCGGAGCTTGCAGGGTCTTTAGTATGGTCGCGTCGTTCTGTCATGGCCGGGGAGGAAATGGACGAGGAATGGCTGACACGAAGGACTCCAGAAGTCAGCGTAACATAAAAGGGATTTATTTCAACGGGGGAAACACAAATACAAAAACCTTGGAAGGGAGGCACAGGGAGACGAAGGGCAGGCACAGGGAACACAGGAACATGCGGGCACAAAACATCAACGACGCAACAGAGAACAAAACAAAACTGAGGGCTTAAGTACACACTGGGTAATCAGGGCAAGAGGAAACAGCAGGGAACAACAGGTGAGGCAAATGAAACTAATTACACAGGGGAAGCAAAGCTGAACACAAAGCACAGGAAAACCAGACTGTCAAAATAAACAGGAAGTGACAAACCAAGAAACATACTGACTAAACACGGGGAACAGGCACAGACTCAGGACAGAGACGCAGACATATCACAACACTAGGAAATAAACTAACACAAAACGCTGGGCCAACGGCCCAGGACATGACATATATATTTATATTCTTTTCTTAATAGTGTGAATTATTATATTTTTACTTATATTTATAATAACTGCGGCTGCTGTTACACCCAAATTTCCCCTCTGTGGGACAATAAAGGCTGTTTCTTCTTCTTTCTTCTTCTTCTTGTTTAATTTCTGACTTGGTTATTTTTAAACAAACATGTTCACATCAAATCCCTGCTTTTTGTTCTTGTGGCAAACTATGTTGTGTTTTAGTTGAGGTACTTAGTAAATCAGACAGGCCTGTATTTAAAGATTCACACATCAGTGTACAAAGTACTTTCGTACTTGTGAAAAAAGCTGAAACTGTTAATGCTGTCTGGCCTGACATGATCAAAACAAAATGTGTTCTTGTTGAAACAGCTGATGCTATGTACATAACACCATTGCCAAACCCTTATGAAAGGGACTAGCTTGATCAATAAAGTCAAGTCAAAGGTTTTCTGTTTTTGTGTATGATTTTTAAGGTACATAAAGATAATGCAATTGAGCACACATACTATATACTGTAAAGTTTTAAACTCCAGCATTATATTATCAATATATAAATTCAATGTTAAGCATGAGTCAATGACTTGACCTTATTATGCACTTGGAGCAAGATATAGTAAGTATTAGTACTTTGTGGCAGAAAGATGTAAAAAGTATACTAAAGTATAAGTCCAAGTTTTAGTATTAAAGTATAAGTGTAAGTCTTAGTATTAATGTACTTAGTCTTAGACTTTTGTTTATACTTTTCAGTATAAGCCAAGTATACTTCATTATACTATTCTTAAGTATATAAAATATAGTTTAAAAAAAGTGACCTTCAAGTATACTTTCTCAGGTTTAGTAAAAAATAAGTATACTCATAGTACACTTGAATAAACTTCTTTTTGCTAAGGGGTGTTAAAAAGTAACGAGTCTGTTTGAAAATGTAAGAAGTAGAAAGTACCGATACTTGTGTAAAAATGTAGGGAGTAAAAGTAAAAAGTAGTCAGAAAAATAGATACTTAAGTAAAGTACAGATACCTGAAAAATCTACTTAAGTACAGTAACGAAGTATTTGTACTTCGTTACTTCCCACCTCTGGAAGGGAGTAACGTGTGGCAGGTAAATGCAACGTTTCTAAATGCTCAACAAATATCAGCAAACACAAAGTGTGTGCAGTTTGTCACACAGTGTGTCTGCTAGCTAAAAGAAGAGCTGCTGTATTTCAGGGAGAGCAAAGAGAGAGAAGTTCACTCAGAGATGGAGAAAGAGGACAGGAGAGGAAGAAGAGAGGTTAGATTTAAAGGTAAGGACTGGAAAATAAACTGAAGGATGCTGACTTTGTGTAATTCAAAGATTGTATGAAAATACTGCAGTTTAGTACGTAATAAACAGGTTATCTTGTTGTACTGTATTTACAGTAAAGCTCTGTGTTGGTGCACTTTGTGTTCATGGTCAGAGTTACAGGTTACATCAGTGCAGCAGAGATGAGTTTGAATCAAAGCTGCTGATGCTGAGATTCATTCACTGAGTCCAACATTTCTACAGCCTGTATGCTGTCAGTGTAGGGGATGGAGATCAGCTCAGATAGCTGTGAAATACTGGGTTACATCTTTGTGAGTTCAGTTCATCCACACAGAGCAGTAAACCTCAGAGCAGCAGCAGCAGCAGGTCAGCTGATCACAGCCTGCACACCAACATCATTTACTGCAGCTACAATAGAAAGCTGTGATTCTTCTCCCCATGCAGAGCCACTACAGCTGATCTTAGGGTTCCTCCACCTTCTGAATCCCACTGTAACCCCTGAGTATCCTCATGTTGGTGTTTAGGTGGAGGCACAGTCACCCTCTACTATGGAGGGGACAGAGAACAGAGCTGTGTTTAAATTCCCTTTAACAGTTTGTGTCCTCCATAACAGTTTCAAGCTGAGTGCACTCATTAGGATTAAAATTTAGATTGGAATAACATTTGTATTCTCATGTAATATTATTTTATGTTATTACAATAATATATAATGAGGTTCGGTTAGTTTTACACAAAAATAGCAGGTAGAAACATCCTCCAAAGAACTACTTTTACTTTCTTACTTTGAGTACATTTCAGAGCCTGTACTATTTTACTTTTACTTAAGTAGAGAAGTTGAACCAGTACTTCGACTTTTACTAAAGTATTTTTTAACATAAGTACTTGTACTTCTACTTAAGTACAGAATGTCAGTACTTTTGCCACCTCTGTTTAAGATGCCGGCAGACCAAAGGTCCAAAGGACCAAAGGACTCCTCAGGACTCCGAGCTTCCTCCTCAGGAAGCTCGGAGTCTTTGTCCTTTAACTCGCACATTAAACAAATGTCTCAGACTGCCTTCTGTCATCTGGGTAGTATTTTTAAAATGATTACAATCCTGTCTCAGAAACGTGTTTATGCATTTGTAACTTTTAGACTGATCTGCTGTAATTTCTAAATATCGAGTTGTCCTCGCTGAACAACCTGCAGGAGATCCAAAACACAGAGAACTCTAAGAGGAACTAGCAAGAAAGATAAAATGTGCCCTCTGTTAATTCCTCCTCAGCGGCTCGCTGTTCTCCCATCAGTACAGCGGGAGGCGGAGCCTTCAGCCCCTCTCCTGTGGATCCAGCTCCCAGGCTGAGTTTGGGAAAGACACCCTCTCCGCTTTGCTGTTGGAAAACTGTCACATCTGCACCCAGATATCCCCGAACCATTCCTGCGCTGACTCTGCCTGCTGAGGAACTTCCCACGAGGCCCTCGACACTTCGTTTCCACTCTCCTCCTTTTCTCACCATCCACGTTTCAGACATAGCAGACATAACTTATGTCTGCTCTCGCAGTTTATGTGATATCTAAAACTCCAGCCAGGCACAGCAGGTAGCTGCCCCTCCCTGAGCCTGGCTCTGCTGGAGCTCTCTTCCTGTTAAAAATGAGTTTTTCCTCCCCACCTTTGCCAAGTGCCTGTTCACAGGGGATCGTGTTATCGGCTCAGTTTTTAATATTGTAGGGTCTAATCCAACAATAACAAAGACTGCTGAGTCTGAGCTTCACTTTGTAATATCCTAATAAGCTGTTTTATACACTGCTCAAAAAAATAAAGGGAACACTTAAACAACACAGTATAACTCCAAGTAAATCAAACTTCTGTGAAATCAAACTGTCCACTGATTGACAATCAATTTCACATGCTGTTGTGCAAATGGAATAGACAACAGGTAGAAATTATTGGCAATTATCAAGACACACTCAATAAAGGAGTGGTTCTGCAGGTGGGGACCACAGACCACTTCTCAGTACCTATGCTTTCTGGCTGATGTTTTGGTCACTTTTGAATGTTGGTGGTGCCTTCACACTCGTGGTAGCATGAGACGGACTCTACAACCCACACAAGTGGCTCAGGTAGTGCAGCTCATCCAGGATGGCACATCAATGCAAGCTGTGGCAAGAAGGTTTGCTGTGTCTGTCAGCGTAGTGTCCAGAGGCTGGAGGCGCTACCAGGAGACAGGCCAGTACACCAGGAGACGTGGAGGAGGCCGTAGGAGGGCAACAACCCAGCAGCAGGACCGCTACCTCCGCCTTTGTGCAAGGAGGAACAGGAGAAGCACTGCCAGAGCCCTGCAAAATGACCTCCAGCAGGCCACAAATGTGCATGTGTCTGCACAAACGGTTAGAAACCGACTCCATGAGGATGGTATGAGGAAATCATGTCTTGGTCCATCCACCAACGTCACGTTGCACCACAGACAGTCCAGGAGTTGGCGGATGCTTTAGTCCAGGTCTGGGAGGAGATCCCTCAGGAGACCATCCGCCACCTCATCAGGAGCATGCCCAGGCATTGTAGGGAGGTCATACAGGCACATGGAGGCCACACACAATACTGAGCCTCATTTTGACTTGTTTTAAGGACATTACATCAAAGTTGGATCAGCCTGTAGTGTGTTTTTACACTTTAATTTTGTGTGTGACTCCAAATACAGGCCTTTATTGGTTAATAAATTTGATTTCCATTGATGATTTTTGTGTGATTTTGTTGTCAGCACATTCAACTTTGTACAGAACAAAGTATTCAATGAGAATATTTCATTCATTCAGATCTAGGATGTGTTATTTGAGTGTTCCCTTTATTTTTTTGAGCAGTGTGTGTGTATGTCTATGTATATATATATATATATATATATATATATATATATATATATATATTAGGGGTGGGACTTTAACGCGTTAATTTCGATTAATTAATTATGGGGAAATTAACGCGTTAAAAATTTTAACGCCTTTTAATCGCACTTTGCACCGTGGAACGTTTCTCAGTGCGCGAGTTCCCGGCATACAGATTATATCGACGCACAATGTCCAAATTAGGGGCCGCATCCTGCGAAGGACCCGGCCCACGTCTTTCGCAGCCCACGAACGCCACAAAGGCCGGAAGTGAGCGGCTAGCCTTCATATCAGCTGCCGTCACTCTTATAAACACTGTTATCATCATTGGGAAATTTTTCATTCATAAGGCCAAATTCTATAAAACCCAGCCTAAGTTTCACGCTTTTCACAATGACTTTCTGTTATTTCTCAAAACTCTTAGTACAATGCACAATAAAAATGCCCTTAAACTATTCTCTTTAACTGAAGAATTCGATTTCAAAGCTAAACCCTAGTCCTTTTATTTATTTATTTTATTTTATTTTATTTATTGTTTTTTTTTTAATTTTACATGTATTATCCTTTATTGTAGCATACAAATCGTATTGATTTATCTTATTGCATCCTTTCGCACCTGTACTCTATTTTACTTGTATTATGCCTTGTTGTTTGTAAATGTACAAATTGTTTATTATTTTTCTGAATTAAAAAAAAAAAAAATCAGCTGCCGTCACCTCTGTGTAGCTCATGTCGCCTAGCAACCGTGAGTGTGAAGCACAGCTGTGTAAAAGCAGCTGTTAAACAGAGAACAAACTTTTTCTCCTTTTTGTGGTTTAATTTTAAGTCTTTCATTCAAAATAAGCTGTTAAAACAAGCATGACACATTTCAACATCAAGGAATACAGCTGAGCTAATGATTAATGTCCAACTATAACAAGTGTTGGAAGTTTTATTCAGCATTAATGTTGAATAAAACTATCCAGTTATGATGCTTAACTTTAATTTCAGGAGTTTGCTTATCACAGGAGCACTTCCACCCTTCATTGGTCTGTGTAGTAGACTGGTGGGAAAATAAACAACATTTAGAAGTTTAAGCTTATGTATATTGATTCATTCATCAACCAAACCTAAATTAATATTTCTCATGTCAAATATTGAAATGCGATTAAAATGCGATTAATTTCGATTAATTAATTACAAAGCTTGTAATTAATTCGATTAATTTTTTTAATCGAGTCCCACCCCTAATATATATATATATATATGTGTGTATGTATATACAAATACAGCCTTAATTTCAGTAAAAAAAAAAAAAGTGGTTAAAGCCGGCGACCACATACATATACTGCGGTGCGGGAGGCAGAGGTTCAAGTCCTGACCTGTTGCCTACTTGCCTGAGTGCCTTCCCTGTATCTTTCCCTAATTTCCTGCCTCTCCTCTACTGCAAATAAAGCTGCTGTGACACACTTACCTTCTATAACAGCTGTCTCCTGTTTTCCACCATTTGTCCTTATATTCTTTGGGCGAGGCAGCCTTCTGGTTCTAGGTAAATAGCTGGCTCAACTTGAATTTATATGTTCATACATGATGAACATTAATCAAGTTGGCATTTTCACATTGTATGTTTTTTGTCATGGCTGCGCGGCCCAGTTCGTGACAGTTCCAAGTCCCAATTTGACTGTTTTTAACTGTAATTCTTGGCTGGGGGGAGTTGAACCTCTATATCTGAGTTTTAGGGATATTGATTTGTAGCCTGAAATTGAGCCAAATGACTCTGGATATGTTAGGAGATTAGGGAAAGAAGAATTTGGCTTTGTTAAATAAAGACATCTGCAAAGAGAGATCTTATGTTCTTGTCCCAACCAAATCGTGCTACTTTATAACCATTCAAAGCATGACGGTCAAATTTTGCACTTTTTACTGTTTTCTGCAAGAGTTTCTTGATACTGAAATAAGTTTTCGGGGAGCGTTTTTTTTTTTTTATCCTTAGGATCACGAGTCTGAGTGTTTTTTTGTTTTGTTTTTTAAACCTGATACTGTAGAAAACCTAAAAATTAATGTTGCTGCCAATCATTAACTCATCTCAGGACTTAATAAAATAATCAAATACTCCCTCAAAATGCATTTTATGGAAATTATTTTAGTTGTTTTTGTTATGTCGATAAAATAAAAACAATAGTACAATGTAAGAATACTGGCCTTTTGAAGGGCAAAACAATATATGAAATATTTGATATATTCATTATAGGCTGAAGTAGTTTTAAAAGACTGGAAAAAGTGGAAAAAATATTACTTTATAATATTTTGACAGCAGTTTTTGGGAAGGGGAGGTGTTTTTTTTTTTTTTTTAAGGATCTCCATTAACGTGTTTATTCTGTCCGTGTGCCTGTTCCAGTTCTGGGAGGCGATCGGTGAGGAGCGTGGCATCAACCCCACCGGGACCTGCCACGGAGAGCGCGACCTGCTGCTGGAACGTACTTCAACGAGGCTACAGGTTAACTGCCTCCGACCTGCACAGGCTGATTACCTAATGTCTGGGTTAGGCGAGTAATTCAGAAGGTATAAATTGGATTTTTAAGATGCAAAGAACCATCAGTCCCATTTTGTAAATGGCCCGTTCTCAGCTCGCTGTGATCGTCTGCTTGATTGTTTTTATGACAGGTGGTCTAATGAATTTGTTAAGCACTGTATGTCAGATTTACACATTTTTATCATTTTCATGAATTAAAAATAGCTCACTTAGAGAAGTTTGGGCATAATCATAACATGCAACACTTTATATACGACAACACAGAAAAACACCACCAAACTCAGAATGTGTTCTTTGGAATTTTTGTTGCATGTTGAATTAAATATTTTATGATTAGAGTGCAAAATCACAACAGTCTATTTTAATACTCTAATACCGTAAAATACAGGAACCAATGACTAACGTACATATGCAACACTTTTTTCATATTTGACAACACAAGAAAAAAAATGAAAAGATTTTTTTTTTTTTTTTTTTTTTTTTATTGATGCCAATTTTAAAACAGTACAACTCAAGATTAGAAAGGGCCAAATTAAAAGAATCCGTCTCCTTAAGATGTTTCGTACTGTAGGGTAAAGACTCTACAGTACGAAACATCTTTCTCTCTGGTACTCTCTACAGTACCAGAGAGAAATCCCAACAATCAAATGATCCCCTATGAGCAAGCACTCGGCGACGGTGGGGAGGAACAACTCCCTTTGAACAGGAAGAAACCTCCGGCAGAACCAGGCTCAGGGAGGGGCGGCCATCTGCCGCGACCGGTTGGGAATGTTGGGACTCAAAAAGGAGACGGGGTGATGTTTAAACCATCATTTAATCATTGCTGCCCTTACAGAAGCACCTAAAGGGCTTAAGAAAACCTTTTCCCACTGCTGAACAGAATCTGGAAATTTTGGACTTCTTTGGGGGAGGACTAGGGAAGACACCGAGATCCATTTTTAGGTTCCTCAGGACAGCTTCATCAAAAGATGAATCATAGGCCATAGCAGCCTCCAACACCTTGTCTGGGGATCCAAACTCCTTGATGAGTCTTTTAGATAAGGATTTGGTGAATTGGTACATGGAGTCCTCCAGACTTCCGGCAGACTCTATGTTGCTGATATGTTGGTTCACCAAATCTTCGAGACGGTCCAAGACGATTTTTGTTTCCTTGCTAGACAGAAGATGTTGCTTCCTGGATTTTGTGATGATCCGGATTAACAGAAAGGAAGTGAGGTTTTTGGATATTTTCTCAGCATCAAATGATGACACAGACACTTGTGACAGACCCTGCTCAGACTTTTCAGAGGGTGACGGCTGAGTGATGTGACCTTTTGAAGCCCCAGGAAGAGAGGCCAGTTTACGCTCAGATATTATTTTCAGATGTTTGCACTTGGGCCTTGATACTGGCGCGGAGTGACAGGATCTAATATATCGTTCTTCTGGAGATGTGCTCCTGGGCCTTAATGTTGGCGCAGAGTGTCTGTATCTAGTAGAACTTTTTTGTGGCAATAATCTGACCCTACGCCTGAATGCAGGAACTGGGTGACTGGATGTAGCAGAGATTTCTTCCAGACTTGAGCACTCAGACCTTAATGTTGATGCAGAGTCACTGGATGTAGAAGAGCTTTCTTCACAAGACGTGCTCTCGGACCTCAATGGTGATGCAGAGCGTCTGGACCTAGCAGAGCTTTCTTCCAGAGACGGGCTCTCGGACCTCAATGGTGATGCAGAGCGTCTGGACCTAGCAGAGCTTTCTTCCAGAGATGTGCCCTCAGACCTTAATGGTGATGCAGAGCGTCTGGACCTAGCAGAGCTTTCTTCCACAGACATGCTCTCGGACCTCAATGGTGATGCAGAGCGTCTGGACCTAGCAGAGCTTTTTTCCGGCGATAAGCTGATCCTGGGCTGTGACTGGGCTGTGGATGTAGCAGAGCTTTCTTCCAGACAGATGCTCTGCTCTGCTGTACTCAAAGCAGATGCTGGCCTTGAAGGGCAGGATGCTGCAGATTCTCTGCCACTTTGTTCCAAAGCATCTGACAAAGCATCTGCTGGGGTCGGGGCTGTTCCAATAAGGTCCCGGATGTCTCCTAGTGCCCCAGAGACTAGATCAGCTTGAATAGTTTGATCTAACTCTTTATTCTCCAGCCAGAGGACAATCTTCTGCACGTACTTTTCTACTAAGTCTTCTATGAGAACATAGAGGACTTCATGTGAAAACCGGCGCCGTGAGCCGTCTACTGGAGTCCTGGAGATCACAGATTCTGAGAGAGATCTTCCCATCACAGGCACCGGTTTTTCATATTTGTCGTTGACCGTTAGAAGATCAAATATTTTGTCCGTCAGTTCCCTCGTAATATTCCTGAGTTCCACGCTATTTCCAGTGTTTTCCAGATCATCGGGACCAATGCAATGTTCTTCTTTCTTTGTCAGTTTGTTATACAAATTGATAACATATGACTTGATGGTGTCAAAGTTGAAAGGAGAACAACGTTTACCTGTGCTCTCCGGGGCTGGCGTCTGTATAGAAGTACGGGAGGACGTAGAAGACTCAGGACGAGGAGTTTGAGGCACTGATCCTGGGAGGCTTAAATCACTACTCTCAGGGGGGGTCTGTCTGTCATCCTGGGGGGGTTTGGCCATGTTTAACAGAGAAATCAAATATTTCCTGTTTAACCTAAGTTTTCTTTTCAACCCTTTTCTCATTTTTTCAAACTGTTTTTCCGCAAACATGAAAAACAGTTTTTCGCGGACATTTTGTTTGGCTAAGCCTGTAGATGGTAAATTTGAGGTGAAGAAGTCTCTCACTTTACTGATCATTAAACTCCTGTCAGAGGCGTGTTTGGGTGAGCAAGATGCATCACTGGACTCCTGTTTTTCAAATGCTATTTCCACTAATTCTGATGCAGCCTTTTCTGCCGAGATTGGATCGTGGATGTTTTCCGCTCGTCCCTCGGTGTGTGTGAACTCCTCGCTTTCTTCATGTTTCTCCACTGCTGCTGCTTTGTCTGTGAGCCCCATGTCCATGCCTTCTTCCACACCATCAGGAGTATCATCCCCTGTGATATCTGTGTGTTTAATCCATTTTGTGAGAATTGAAGAAACCTTACTGGTGGCTGATTTCACTGTGGTGATGGATGTTGTGCTTTCATCACTGGAGCTTGAATGATCTTCCCTTCCCATGCAGCAGCGCTCAAGCCGACGTATATACCTTCTCAGGCACGAGGCAGCAGACGAAACCATGCGACGCAGTTTCTTTATGTTGCTTACTCTTCCATTGACGTAGATAGAAGGGTCTGATGGCAAATTGGGGCTCTGTGTGAGCAGAGAGATGGCCGCGTTGACCTTCTCCGTGACCTCCTTCTCAATCATCTGCGTCAGCTTTTGAGCGCTCTTACATGTCTGTTTCAGGACATTGAGAGAGCTGGCAATGCTGTCTGAGACAGAGTCTCCAAGAGATGTATTTATGTTCTCCATTACATCTTCTGGGCTTTCTCCCCTGATCGTCTGGCTTTGAATCAGAGGCAGAACAATTCTCATGTTTTTGGCAGCGGCGATCTGAATGATTTCAGAAATCAGATCAGCCAGAAGTGCTTTAGCATCTGAGTCCCAAACACCATCTTTTATCATGCTCCACTGTAATTCAGAGAGCTTCTCAAAATAGCCATTAAAAGCTGGTAAGAAGTCCTCTGCTGTGACCACGGTTGTAATTTTAGCTTCGTGTTTTTTCATTGTTGACATTCTCAAGTTTGAGCTCCTGCGTTTCTATCTTGTTTTTCTGAAGTGCTGAGTGTCAGACATCCAATGTATGCCTTCTGTTTTGTGACGTCATCAGCGATCACGATCACAGACATTAGAACCTTCAAAGGATTTTCGGCCGCTTTTTTATCTGAAACTAAACAAGAACGCGCGCGCAGAAGCGCGACTCGAAGGAATCCACACGTGAACGCGCATGAATGAAAATCACTAACGTACAGCTGAGTGAAGCTGACACCCCACCCACGTGAAAAATTCCAGCAAATAGACTGAGCGGTTAGTGCTTCGTTTGTGCTGGTTTGTGCCGCTGCTCACAAACAAGGGGGCCTGGAGTGGAGCAGATTTTATAAATTTCCTTTATTTTACTAAAATGTCTGAAACCTCTGCCCCTGAAAAAGTAGACCACTCTGGTTTGTTTTGGAGCATGATGGGGGGATGATGACGTCATCGGCCAAAATCGGCCAAAATTATAATTCATAATATCTCCAAAACGAAAGCAGCACAAACGCTAGTTTTAACGGCGTTTTTCACGTGGGTGGGGTGTCAGCTTCACTCAGCTGTTTTGGCTGGGAGCTGGCATCTGGGCTCCACAATGCCCCCACCCTCTCGTCTCCATCTGCATCCCCTCCTGACCCTGACCTTACCCACCATATTGCTATGCTGGCTTTAAATGTGCAAATATGCTTTTGCTGAGGTGTTTTTTGGAACCTCGTATGGTGTTTATAATGAACACAGTACGAGATGATTTTTTTTAACCTACCTATCCCAGTGTATATCTTTCTGTTCTTCTGCTAAAGGTAGCGCCAGGAAGACGGCTGCATGACCTCGGACACCTGTCCCCCCGTGTTTGTGTTTGTGTTTGTTGTATTCTTGGATGAGTGCTCTGTTAACTGCAATTTCCAATGTGTGAGCCTGTTCACCCACATGGCAATAAAACCTTCATTCATGTAGTACCTCAGTTCTCTCAGCTTCCCATCATCTGCTTTCTCTGGATCCACAGACACAGTGAAGCTCCTCCTGACCTTCTCTATCTTCTCCATAAACACTCTCAGAGCCAGCATCACATCTGTAGTGCTCTTTCTCAGCATGATGGCTTCATGATGAACACATTAAGGTCCAGGCCGGCAAACGGAGAGGCAGATTCAGGAGCAGTTTAGCAAGTTTCACCACTTACTATCAGAGGAAGAGGCGGCTGGGCTGGCTGCAGCGAGGGAGGAAGAGGAGAAGAAGAGTGTGATGATAAAAGTGAAGATGGAGGCTCTGAGCAGAGAGAGAGCTGGAGTTTTAAAGTGGAGTGGCCTCTGGTGAAATAAAGTTAAGTAACTCGTGACATTCGTTCAAATTAAGTTGCTTTTCTGGATTTTGTGGGGGGTGTTTTTGTTTTTAGGATAAATGTGAAAAGACCTGCAGGCTTAATAATGTTAATGTTTCTGTTAATAAATTGCTTTGTAGTTACCACCTCAGGCTGTCTCCCTGTGCTTGTTGCAGCCTTTGACCCCGGCTGGGACAAATGCATTTCCCTCTCACAAAGATCAGCTCCTTGTTTCTGCTGTTTTTCTACTTTAAACACAGTTCCAGCAAAGTTGGGAAACTGTGCAAAATGCAAACAAAATGCAATGATTTGCAGATCTCATGAACTCATATTCATTTTGTAGGGTCTTTACAGTATGAAGTGCCTTGAGGTGACTGTTGTGATTTGGTGCTTTATAAATTAAATTGAATATTTTGTTCACAATAGAACAGGTGGCAGATGTTTAAACTGAATAAATGCATCGTTTAGAAAAATATGAGCTCATTTTGAATTTGATAGCAGCAACACTTCTCATAAAGCTGTCACAGGTCCGTGTTTCCAGCTGTGCAGCATCCCCTCCTCTTCTACCAGCAGACCACAAACATCTGGAACTGAGGAGAGCAGCTGCTGGAATAAGGAGAGGAACATTGTCCCGTTCTGTCAGTCCTGGATCTGCTTTGTCGTATGTTTTATTTCACGATGCTCCAGATGTTCTCAGCTGATGGAAGATTTGTTCAGCACCAGCTCTTCTGCTATGAAGCTGTGCTGCTGGAATTGAAGTAATTTGCGGTTTATCATCGTGTTGCTGAAATCTGAAGGTCTTCCCTGAAAAAGACATCTGGTTGGGAGCACGTGTTGCTCTAAAATCTGTATATGCCTTTCAGTGTTGATGGAGCCTGTCCAGATGTGCAGTTCCACAGGCACAGATGCAGGCTTTGGTACTGCGTACTGATAATGAGCCAGATGGTTCCTCTCCTCTTCAGTCCAGAGCACAAGGCGTCTGCGTTTTCCAAAAAGAACTTCACATTTCACATCGACTGACTGATGATACTGTGGATCATGAGATATTCACACATATTCTAAATTACTCATAGGTGCGAATGGTTGTCTACCTCTGTGTGTTAGCCCCGTGACAGGCTGGTGACCTGTACAGGTGTACCCTGCCTCTCACCCTATGACAGCTGGGATAGGCTTCCAGCCTTTTGTTGCCCAACTTTTGTTTGAGATGTGCTGCTGCCATCAAATTCAATATGAGCTAATATTTTTCATGAAACAGTTTAAACATTTGATTTCTGTGGGTAAAGATAAAATATGACTTCATGAGACCTGCAAATCACTGCACTCTCTCTTATGTTTACATTTTAAAGTCTCTTTATGTTTAGCAGCAGTTTACATCAAAGTGAAGCTCTGATTGTTAACTTTACAGCAGTTCTTTCTACGAGACCAAAACCTGTAATCTATATATGATGAAATGCTGATAAAACATCATGTTTATATTAAAAAGGAGCATTTTAAGCCCTGTATGAAGTGTGTGTGTGTGTGTGTGTGTGTGATAAAGTAGTGATCACTAAACATGTGAGAAGTAAAAGCTTTAATTCTCTTCACTGACATGATGAGACAAACACAAAGTATCCACAGTGACAACACCGTCCGCAAACCTGACTGCGTCAGCTCTGCCAACAACAACAACAACAACAGCAGCAGCAGCTGGAGCAGCAACTTCCTGCTGCAGCCTGTGGAAAAACGCAGGAAGTTACATCCTTACCAAAATAAAACTGACCCTGCTATGATTTTCCTTTTACATATTTTAGCCTTTTACACCACAAGCTTTAACTTTAGTAAACAAGCCCCCCCCCCCCCCAACACTATTGGGGGGGGGGGGGGGGGGGGCTGTTGGAAGCACTGAGTTATTTTCAATAAATAAAACAGAAAGATTCTCATTTTTTAAATCTTAATCATTGTTGCCATTATCTCGCTTTGTTTCTGCAGCAACAATTACTTTAAATCATGCTTTAAACTTGCTGAGCTGACGTGGCGCAGTGCGCTTGTTTCTGATATCCACTCAGTGATGAGTGATGATAGGTGCTTATTTTCTTAATGATTTGAACCTTTAATGCACTTCACACTGAGCAGACTGTATCCAGTGCTGTGTGTGTTAGAGCGCCAAACAGGCTTTAAATGTCTTTTTTTCCCTCTACTTCTATCATTAAAAAGTCATGTAATATTAATTAATGTAATAATAATGATCAAAAAAGCAGATCTGACTAGAAAGTGCTTTTATTTTGAAACTTCGGAAAGTGGAAATTGCGTTTGGCGGCGTTTTCCGGTGTCGTTACAGGTTCCACCGTGTGCACGGTTGACTGTATCCGTGATGACACTATGGATAACACATACACAGACCAATTCAAGGCGCAGGAGCGCTATAAAACACCGACACGCACACACACCGACACACACCGACACAACCAGAGGCACAGCGAGCGGAGACAGGCGTTTTACCTGAGACTCACCTGAACCATGGGCGTCATCATCTCACACGTTTTCTCCAGATTCTTCTCCAAGCAGCCAGTCAGGATTTTAATGGGTAAGATTTCATCTGATAATTAATAACTGTTATCACAGCAACGTGTAACTGTGTTGTGTTTGCCGCAGTAGGATGTAACTGTGTGATAGGAGTCTGTTTTAGATGCATTATTACAGCTTTCTGTGTTACAGGTTATTATTGTAGTTTTAAGTCCTCTGCAGAGCAGAATCTGCAGTTTTTGTCTGTTTTCTGTTTACAAAGTGAAAGAAGTTTAAAAGCAACGATTCTCTCCATAAATCAGCTGCAGCATCTATCTGTAATATCTATAACTATCTGTACAGCCGTTCACGGGTTTTATCGTCATGTTTGTTTCCTAAAATGGTTTTCACTTATGGGACACAACAAAGTGACCTTATCTCAGTATAGAAGAGCCTCAGTAGAATAGGAATAAAATAAAATGATAAATAAATATGTAAGAAACTCCCCTTTTAGCCAACTTATTTCTTATTGGCTGCAACTCACAAACAAAGGGGTGGAGTGAATTTTGTGCTGATTTGATTGTGTTTACTTTAGTAAAATGTCTGAAAACTTTGCCCCAATCTATGTGTGTGTGTGTGTGTGTGTGTGTGTATTGCTGCAGTGGGTTTGGATGCTGCAGGTAAAACCACCCTGCTGTACAAACTGAAGCTAGGCGAGGTCGTCACCACCATCCCGACTATCGGTCAGTATTTTAACCTCCATCTTTCTGTTACGTAAGAAAAATATAAAACGATTAAATCAAACCTTGATTTTTGGTTCTGTGTGTGTGTGTGTGTGTGTGTGTGCGTGTGTGTGTGTGTGTGTGTGTGTGTGTGTGTGTGTGTGCAGGTTTTAATGTGGAGACTGTGGAGTATAAGAACATCAGTTTCACAGTTTGGGATGTTGGTGGTCAGACGATCATCAGGCCGCTGTGGAGACATTACTATGTTAACACACAGGTGAAACTGCTGGTGTAAACTCTTGACTTTAACCCAGGAGTCTGAGGGTTGTGATTTATGAAGCAGTCGGGGGGGAGGACATTTTAAATATCGTCTGTTTGTTTTCAGGGTTTGATATTTGTGGTCGACAGCAACGACCCCGAGAGGGTCAAAGAGGCGGCTGATGAGCTGCACGCACTGGTAAGAAGATTTCCACTTAATTATAGTATACATACAGTTAAATGTGGATTATTAAACATTAGGTCTCTCTCTTCAAAGTCCCTGTTAGTAAATGATTTAATAATTGATCAACGTATTGATTTATTCTGCCTTACAGAAACCTGGTTACAGCAGGATGAATATGTTAGTTTAAATGAATCAACACCCCCGAGTCACAGTAACTGTCAGAATGCTCGAAGCACAGGTCGAGGAGGAGGATTAGCTGCAATCTTCAATTCCAGCTTAAAAAAAGCTGTGAAAAATCCCTTTTGTCTGCATATTTCCTAATAATGTTTACATTTACTTTAATGGATTACACAGCAGTGGGGAATAAGTTTAATTACAGTAGAAGTCTTTCTGAAAGTGCTGTAACTAAGTTTAAGGATCTAATTCCTTCATTGTTATGCTCTTCAGTGCCAACACAGTGCAGAGCAGCTACCTAAACTCTGCTCCCAGTGAGGTCGATTATCTCGTCAATAGTTTTACATCCTCACTGCGTATAACTTTGGATACTGTGGCTCCTCTGAAAAGGAAAGCTTCAAATCAGAAGTGCCTGACTCCATGGTATAATTCACAAACGCACAGCTTAAAGCAGATAACCCGAAAGCTGGAGAGGGAATGGCGTCTCACTAAATTAGAAGATGCTCATTTAGCCTGGAAAAAGAGTTTGTTGCTCTATAAAAAAGCCCTCCGTAAAGCTAGGACATCTTACTATTCATCATTAATTGAAGAAAATAAGAACAACCCCAGGTTTCTTTTCAGCACTGTAGCCAGGCTGACAAAGAGTCAGAGCTCTGTAGAGCCGAGTATTCCTTTCACGTTAACTAGTAGTGACTTCATGGATTTCTTTACAAATAAAATTTTAGACATTAGAGAAAAAATTATTCATAACCATCTCAAAGATTATTCTTCATGTTCGGCTGCTTTCAGCACTGCTGGTATTTGTTTAGACTCTTTTGCTCCAGTTGATCTTTCTGAGTTAACTTCAATAGTTACTTCCTCCAAACCAGCAACATGTTTGTTAGATCCCATTCCTACTAGACTGTTCAAAGAAGTCTTTCCAATTATTGATGCTTCAATCTTAAAAATGATCAATCAGTCTTTATTAGTTGGCTATGTACCACAGACCTTCAAGGTGGCTGTAATTAAACCTCTACTTAAAAAGCCATCACTTGACCCAGCTGTCTTAGCTAATTATAGGCCAATCTCCAACCTTCCTTTTCTCTCAAAGATTCTTGAAAGAGTAGTTGTAAAACAGCTAACTGATCATCTGCAGAGGAACGGTTTATTTGAAGAGTTTCAGTCAGGTTTCAGAATTCATCACAGTACAGAAACAGCATTAGTGAAGGTTACAAATGATCTTCTTACAGCCTCTGACAGTGGACTCATCTCTGTTCTTGTCCTGTTGGACCTCAGTGCAGCTTTTGATACTGTTGACCATAACATTTTATTACAGAGATTAGAGCTTGCTATAGGTATTAAAGGTACTGCACTGCAGTGGTTTGAATCATATTTATCTCATAGACTCCAATTTGTTCATGTAAATGGGGAGTCTTCTTCACACACTAAGGTTAATTATGGAGTTCCACAGGGTTCTGTGCTAGGACCAATTTTATTTACATTATACATGCTTCCCTTAGGCAGTATTATTAGAAAGCACTGCATCAGTTTTCATTGTTATGCAGACGATACTCAGCTTTACCTATCAATGAAGCCAGATGACACACATCAATGAGTTAAACTGCAGGAATGTCGGGTTTTTCCGGTTTGGCGATGTAGAAGAAGGAAGCAGGGTGAAGGAGCTCCCGGTCAACTTTCTTTAACTTTCTTTAAATCACTTTAAAATTGGAGTTATACACTTTTATCAAGCAGCGGACCAACAGAAGCATTGTTCCTGTACCCCTGCAACGTTATAATGGCTAGCGATAACCCTAAACAACAAAAGCTTTCTACTTCAACCAGGCGAACGAATAGCCTAGCTAGCAAGGTAGCCTTAATGGCTGCGGCTTCCTCCGACATTGAACCATCTGGCGATAGCAAATACGGAGATCCCATTTCCATGTCCCAACTGGTCACAGAATTATCTAAGCAGCGGACCAACTTCAAAGAGGATGTGGCCACATTAATTCAAGAGTCGATTCGGCCTCTACAAGCATCGGTGGATGGGCTGCGGGAGGAAGTTGGCTCTTTTCAGGGCCGTCTTGTAGCGGCAGAAAGCCTGGCAGGCGATAATTTTCAACGCATATGCGAAGCTGAAGCTGTTGTCAAGACTCTCCAGGCCCAAAACATAACCTTGCTGGAACGCCTGGAAAACCTGGAAAATCGATCTCGCAGATCCAATCTACGCATACTTAACATACCTGAAGGCAGCGAAGACGGCCAGGATCCAACTAAGTTCATCTCCAAGTTGCTAAAGGATGCTATGGGGGACGACATATTTCCTTCCCCCCCGGAACTGGAGCGCGCGCACCGCACTGCTGGACCCAAGCCCGCAACAGGACGACCACCGCGGCCCTTCATCCTTGCATTCCACCAATACCGGGAGAAGGAAGCCGCTTTAAGATGGTCCAGGCAGCATGAAGTAAAGCATCAGGGAACCACCCTGAGAATATATCCAGACCTCAGCATCGCTCTTGCAAAGAAAAGGTCGGCATTCAACGATGTTAAAGGAGCTTTCTACCGGAGAGGTGTGTCATTTCGTCTTCTTTTCCCTGTTCGTCTTAAAGTTATATTTAAGGGAGAAACCCACTTATTTGACACGCCGGAGGAGGCCCGGGTGTTCTACGACCGCTGCGTTGCAAAATAAATATCTGAAGACAGACTTTTTTGGGAGGGGGGGGGGGGGGGGGGGGGGGGGGGGGCAGGACGTGGCAGGAACAGAGAGGACGGAAAAGAGGGCAAATATCCCGGGGAAGAGGAAAGAGATAATAACTCACTGCGTTATGGGTTGCACCTGCATACTCTGCATTGAATGACTTGATCAAACAATATTTCAGCTTTAAGTGGATGCACCGTTTTTCTCACAAGGGACATGTATCCATATATGTGTATGCTTGCACGATATATGCTTGTACACAAATACGCCCCTTATTATTACTATTATCTTCTTATACTGTTACTATTATTACTACCATTGTCATTATTATTACAATTTTTTTTTTTTTTTTTTTTTTATGTCTTAGTTTTTGCTTTGACTGCCACCTAGTTAACTCAAGGGTTAGAATTGAGTAACTATAGGTTAAAGGTTCAAGTGTCTGTTGCCTAGTTCTAATGGGCTGTTGTTGGCTTTCATAATTTAGTAAATCTTAGTCAAAAATTCACTTTCATAATCACGTTGGTTATTGTATAAGTGCCTCGTGGAGCTTATATTACTCACTGTTTATAGTTGCTGGTACTGCTCTAACTCACTGTACAAAGAGTGTAACTCCTGCACACTAAGTTTATTGGGAACCTTCCAAAGTTAGTTAGGGACCGTGAGTATGGCCTATCGGAAGACCTACAAGATGCTTAAGGGACAGCAGTTGGCTTCGACAAGAGAAGCAAGGATACAGTTGGAGTGGGTTCTAATAAGGGTTGGGTTCAGAGCTGCCTTTTTTATTTATACTGCTGATTTGTGTTGTTTTTTTCACTTTTTTTTTCTCACGAGCTTGAACATTGCGGATAAGAAACCATGTACCGCCGGGTGGGGCTGCTGGGCCGGGACAGGCATAAGATCGGGTTATCATGGCTATCGTATGTAACAGCACTGCAAGAGGGGAGGCCTCAGTAGTTCGCTTTACTAGTTGGAATGTAAAGGGCATGAGAGGACCAGTAAAACGGGCAAAAATCTTTGCCCACCTCAAAAAACTAAAAACAGAAATAGCATTTCTACAGGAAACCCATTTGGTCTCTGCAGATCATACAAAACTTAGGAAGCCTTGGGTGGGACAAGTTTACCATTCACAATTTAACACAAAAGCAAGAGGAACAGCAATATTAATACATAAAAATATACAATTTACTTTAAGCAAGTCCATATCAGACCCACAGGGCAGATATGTTATAGTATCTGGTTCCCTATATAATATTCAAGTTACACTTGCTTGCATATATGCTCCCAATTGGGATGACCCCACTTTCGTATCCAGGTTAATCTCTGCTCTACCAAACATGAATTCTCACCGTTTGATACTGGGTGGTGACATAAACTGTGTAATGGATCCGACCCTAGACCGATCCAGCTCTAGATTGACATCTCCATCAAAGATGGCTCAGGCCTTGGCAGCATTCATGAAGGAGGCGGGCTGCATAGATCCCTGGCGCTTTTTGTTTCCAGATGTTAGGGAGTTTTCTTTTTTTTCACATGTCCACCAGTCGTATTCAAGGATTGATTGTTTTTTATAGACAAAACTCTGCTACCCTTTGTCAAGGAAAGTGAATATTCTGCTATCGTAGAGTCTGATCATTCACCAGTATTACTGGACTTAGTCTTCCCACTTAATCAAGCTGAGCGCCCCAACTGGAGATTTGACTCGACTTTGTTAGCAGACGACAACTTTTGTGAATCGATGTCTACTGCCATAGACAATTTTTTGCTTGAAAACAAATCAGACTCTGTGTCACCCTCCATCCTGTGGGAAACATTAAAAGTGGTAATTAGAGGTGAAATAATATCTTACACTGCAACACGCAACAAAATTAGAAAAGCAAGGCAGGAACAGCTCATCAGCTCTATACTGGAGCTGGACCGGAGACATTCAATGTCACCCTCTCCCGAGCTATACAAAGAGAGACTTTATTTACAAATGCAATACAATCTTATATCAACACAGGACGTGGAACAATCCTTGCTTAGATCCCGAGGCTTTGTATACGAACACGGTGAGAGGGCGGGCCGCCTTCTGGCCCATCAACTCAAAAGTCGGTCGGCGGCGCAGCTCATATCACAGATCCAAAAGACCTCCGACGAGCAAACTGTCGATCCGGCTGAAATAAACCGAGTCTTGGAGAAATTTTATTCTGTTCTATACTTATCACAATCTCCGGAGGATGATTCAGATATGAATAATTTTCTAGACGGCTTGGATATCCCTGCTATAGATCCTGATAGGAAGAGGGATATGGATAGGCCCCTTACTCTTATTGAAGTCATCAATTCTATTTCGGCAATACAGAGCGGCAAGGCCCCTGGACCAGATGGCTATCCAATCGAATTCTACAAAAAATTCTCATCCAAGTTAGCACCTCTTTTACTTGAAATGTTTAACCACTCACTGGATCAGAGAACCTTGCCACAGACTCTTACAGAAGCCAACATTATACTTTTACTAAAACATGGTAAAAACCCAACAGACTGCACTTCCTACAGGCCCATATCACTCCTAAATGGAGACGTTAAAATCTTAGCTAAACTTCTGGCTACAAGATTGGACGCGGCCATGGCAGACATAATTTCCCCGGACCAAACTGGGTTCATGAGAGGTCGTCATTCTTTTTCTAATATACGCAGGCTTATTAGTGTTGTTCACTCCCCTGCATCGGGGGAGACCCCTGAGGTTGTGGTCTCCCTCGATGCAGAGAAAGCATTCGACCGGGTCGAGTGGCCCTACCTATTTGCAGTTTTGGCTAGGTTTGGGTTTGGGCCCAAATTTACATCATGGGTACAACTGTTATATACATCGCCCAAAGCAAGTATAATCACTAACAGAACAAGGTCTAGGCCCTTCTCTTTATCCAGGGGTACCCGGCAGGGTTGTCCTCTCAGCCCGCTCCTTTTCGTTTTGGCTATTGAACCACTTTCAATTATGCTTAGGACCTCACAGGGCTTTAAGGGTATTTATAGAGAACAGCAGGAACATCGGCTGTCCTTATACGCAGATGACCTATTGCACTACATCTCGGACCCAGTGTCATCCGCCCCAAACATTGTGAGCTTGCTAAACCGCTTTGGTAAATTTTCAGGATACAAGCTGAACTTCCTAAAGAGTGAATGTTTTCCAATTAATAAAGCTGGACTCCAAATTACAGAAACTGACTTGCCCTTCCCCCTCTCTAGAACAGGATTCAAATATTTAGGAATCAACGTGACGCGTTCTTTTTCTGATTTGTTTGGAAAAAACTTCACCCCTTCGCTTAATAATCTTAAATGCAACCTACAGAGGTGGAGTGTTCTAAATTTATCCCTAGCTGGCAAAGTAGCATGTATTAAAATGAACATCTTGCCAAGATTTATGTATCTCTTTCAGAGTATCCCAATTTTTCTCCCAAAATCATTCTTCAGACTTATTGATAAACAGCTGTCCTCGTTCATATGGAGTAATAAACACCCCAGAATCAGTAGGCGTTTCCTTCAGAGACAAAAGGAAGAGGGGGGCATGGCTCTACCTAATTTGTTGTATTACTACTGGGCAGCAAACCTACAAAAGGTAGTCTGTTTGTTCCAACAACCGGATGCTGATTGGTGCCAATTACTGTAGAACTGAATGCATGTAAGCCATCATCATTCCCTGCATTAGTTACCTCAAAGCTCCCTCTCTCCCCTAAGCAACATTCTTCATGCCCAGTTGTAATCTCCACCCTAAAAATATGGTCACAATTTAGACAACACTTCAACATGACAAACTTCTCTGTCTATAGTCCCATATGTGATAACCATGTTTTCCTGCCATCCATGTTAGACTCTGTCTTTGCCCAATGGCAGAAAGCAGGCTTAAGTAAATTTAGTGACCTTTATATAGAGGGTACTTTTGCTACTTTTGATGCTATCTCCTCTAAATTTAGTTTACAACGCTCCTCCCTATTTCGATATCTCCAGATTCGAGACTTTGTTCGCAATATCAGTCGGGAGGAATCGACATAATTTTACAAACCCCTACACATTGTAAAGGTCTCATCTCCAAAATCTATAATAGCATCTCATCACTCAACGCAGTAAAGCTCAATGTGATCAGAGAAGAATGGTCAGAAGAACTTGGGATACACATCTCTGATGAGACCTGGAACCACGCATTACGTAGAGTAAATGGGTCAACATCATGCGCTCGACTTGGACTAATTCAGTTCAAGGTCCTCCATAGGATTCATTACAGCAGGGCCAGACTCGCAAGGATTTATCCTACAGTCAGTGAAACCTGTGCTCGTTGCCATATAGCCCCGGCAAATCTAACTCACATGTTCTGGTCCTGTAATAAACTGCGCAGCTTCTGGTCTACAATCTTTCAGATCCTATCTGGGGCTTTCGAAATAGGTATCCAACCCAGCGCCGAATTGGCAATATTTGGAGTCCCAGGGGAGGGCACATCATTAACACATGACTTTAAAAATGTACTGGCTTTTTCAACTCTCCTTGCCCGAAGAAGAATACTATTAGCATGGAGATCAGAACACCCACCCAGGGCTTCTCTTTGGTTGAAAGATCTGACCCTGTTCCTTAAGTTAGAAATGATCAAGTTCTGTGTTAGAGGTTCGATCCAAAAATTTTATAAAACTTGGGCCCCTCTATTATCTTATTTTGAGAGACTGGATGTCCTCCCTCGAGCCTGAAGTTCATGCAAGAGCTGGTTCTGCTGCATGTGTGCCTGCCCCTCCAGCCTGGTGACCTCAACGGCTCCCTGTGGTTCCGGCTTTTGACAGTGATTGACAACCTGTGCAGTCTTAAACGTCCATGCCCTGACTTGGTTTGTGTACCCATGCTTGTGTGGACGCCTGTTTGTAAATTGTTCACGTTTTTTGTGTTGTTTCCTGGGTTTTCATGCTCGTGGTCTTTCAGCTGTAATTTATTTATTTATTTATTTTCTCTCTCCTGTTATATCGTTTTATTTTGTTGTTTCATTGTTTGCAGCAGGGTGGGAATAGATGGGGAGGGGTAGGGGGAACAAGGGGAAGGGAAAGGGAAAAAAAACAAAAAAAAACAAACAAAAAACATTTTGCTTTGTCCCTGTGGTCAACGACCTGTTGTTGATGAATGTTTAATAAAAAAATATAAAAAAAAAAAAAAAAAACTGCAGGAATGTCTAAAGATATTAAGGCCTGGATGACCTCTAATTTCCTGCTTCTAAATTCAGATCAAACTGAAATTCTTGTTCTCGGCCCCACAAATCTTAGAAACATGGTGTCTAACCAGATACTTACTCTGGATGGCATTACTTTGGCCTCCAGTAACACTGTGAGAAATCTTACAATATAAAGTGCTTTGAGGTGACTGTTGATGTGATGTGGTGCTATATAAATAAAATTGAATTGAATCGAATGTAGAGTACCAGCCAGCACTCTGAGTTCAAAATTACGTATTAATGTCAGTTTTACTGTCCTGTTTCAGTTGCAGGAGAACGAGCTGGCAGACGTGGCCGTGCTCGTCTTCGCCAACAAACAGGATCTACCCAGAGCCATGTCGGTTAGCGACATCACTGAGGCCCTGGGCTTAAAAGCAGTGTCACAGCCGGTAGGTTCCTCCTGCTGAACATGGGAGAAGTTTGCTTTCAATGGTTTCTGCCTGTGGGGGGTGGGGCTGTGGCTCAGGAGGTAGAGCAGGTCAGATCTACTAATCAGAAAGTTGGTGGTTTGATTCCTGTCTGAGTTGCTCCTGATATATTCATCGGTGAACATGGAAAGTGCTCAAAGTAGAGTAGAAAAGCACTGTTTACCATTTACATGTTGGTAGCAGTATGAAAAAAGTGACTGGGTTTGCAACTGCAGCCATAAATGCTGCAGGGGACACAGACTTGGTAGTTAGAAACAGACAAATATAAAATACAAGAAGGACTGGCAGACAGGTATTACCTGTGTCAGCACACCTGTCAGACAAAGCAGCCATGCCGCTAACTGCAGCCTTAACAAAATCCAAACAGGTGAACCTTGAGCAGGTCTGATTGGCTGAAGGATTCTTTACAAGTTAACGACTATGGTGAATCCTCTTTGTGTTTCTTTCTTCTCTTCATATTTTCGTCCTGCTGTCCCTGCAGTGGTTGGTCCAGCCATCCTGCGCCGTCAGCGGTACCGGTCTGGTTGAAGGTCTGGACTGGCTCTCCAATCAGATCCAGAACCAGTAGCGGACGTCGCGGGTGACGAGGTGTTCTGCTTTACTTTGAGCCGAGCCGATGAATCAGGAGGAACACAAAGGATCTGTTTGCACTTCATCACAAAGACATTTGACAGGAAATCCTGTGACCTCGAGGCTCCAGGACACACTGAAAACGACGAGATGAAAAGTCCCAGCAGGGGTCATTTTCAGTAACTTAAAATTACCTGCAGCAGGTGATTTACTGACCTTGATTGTTTAACAAGTTATTCTTCAGACGTGATGATAATGAATCTGCTGCAGAGCTAAAATTTCTCAGACAGTTTCAGCACCACATGCTGCTTTAAACTTCCTCCTCCAGACGCAGCAGTGAGGTTATTCCATTAGTACACATTCATGTAGTACATCATGGAGACTAAGTACTTAGTGGTGTACTACATGAACGACCACAGTTTTCTCTCACCAGTAAATATTTTATTTACTCATTTGCTTCATTAGTTTTATGAACAGTTGCCATGAGCAGTGCCTTCAGTGAAGATGGAAACACAACACAACACATGCAATGTGTGTTTTTACCTGTAAATACTGCTCTTAGATAGCCAGCTAGCATCATCATCATCATGAAAACTGTTGGGTGGTTCCTCTCCTTCACCCCTGCCCCTGCTGAGGGTGCCCCCCCCCCCCCCCCAAATAAAAAAAACAAAATCATTGCACTTTATTGAGATCAGCAGAGACTCTGATGATCCCCCTCAGCTTCCTTATAAACACATGAATCATTTTCTTTTCTTCATCACTTTGCGCTCAGGTTTTTCTCCTGATTGATTTCATAAACGAACTGTTGGAATCGTTTTTGTTTGCGAACTCGTGATTTAGTGATTAGAGTTTGAGCTGCTGGTTTGATGGGTGAATGTTTCTGTTATGGCTGTTATTTTTCACATAAATCTGTTTATTTCAGATTCCTTTTGATTATATTTATTCTATAATAAAGTTATCATGGTGGACAGCGTGCGTACCTTTGTGTTATTTTAATACAGACCAACTTTCTAGCTGTGCAGCACGGGAAGCAGCTGAGATAGTTTGAAAAGATAAATTATTAAACACTGAGGCTACTGTAGTCCAACGCATGTTACAGTTCACAGGTTTGATCATCTTTATGCAGCTCACACCACAGATCAGGTACGGGGGGGAGGAGTTAATTGCATAAAATATTGTCTGTAAGCAAAAGCAAGTCAGGTTCATAGACGGTAAATGATTTCTGATTATTTCTCCCACAGTGCACTGCCCGATCTTAGGGTCCCCCCACCTGCAGTCACATGCTGCTGGCTGCTCTAATACCAGTTCTTCTTCCTTTTACATTTTTCCCATTTGATTCGAATTACACAGAAAGGCCCCAGGCTGGATTCGAACCCGGGATCATCTTGCTGTGAGGCAACAGCGCCAACCAGAGCACACAAACACCATCAGCAACAAATCCTCTTCATCTTGGTTCCCCGCGTTTTCCTGCAGCTGGTGGAGGTTTGTTTGATGTGAACATGAACACACAGAGTCGGGCGGGTGGAGTTAGTGCTTTATTATCATTGAAAAGCCTTTTATTAATCATGACACGGGAACATCAATCACTGGAACATATTTACAGCTCAATACCGGCAATGCTGTCGTGTTTTCCTGCGTCTAAAGTGCAGCTCCGTCAACACGAGACTTGGTTACAGCACCCCCCACCCAAATCAATGATAAAACCCAATCAATAAAAATCATGATCAGTAATTGCTGATTTAGGCTTTTTAGAAATGTCTCCACCACTTTAACCTCACCTCAAATGAAGAGGTCCGTCTGTAACATGACACACAGATGAAGGTGAAGCTTATCTGGTCGTTTTCTACAGATAATCACCGTTAATCACTCCGCTAATTAAAAAGCAAGTAAATTCATAAAATGTGTGAAAAACATAAAAGGCCCCGAACAATGGCAAACATACACATACCTGAAAAGTATTAAGACATGAGCCGGGTCTGTTTTTATGACACGTGGTTGATTTTTAAACACTTTATCAGAGGAGCTAAAAACAGAAATCGGTGTTCTGCTATTTCCTCCGAGGAGAGAAATCTGTGCTTTTATTCCATTTAAACAGAAGTCCAACTTTGTAATAATCAGATCAGGATTCACAACCTGAACGGACCCGAGGGGAGAGACGGGCCTCTGACTCACTGAGGTTTGACAGACACGATTAACGATCGTTAACGAGTGTCTGTGAGAGACACGACTCTGTGATGCTCATTCGCGCACACACACACAAACAGCTGATTTCTCTGTGTGAGAGTGTGTGTGATTTCTAACAAACGTGGAAAAATAAAAGTAAGTTCAGGCTTTTCCAGATCTGGCTGAACTCGATCTCTGTTCATCCTCGTCCTGCTTTCAGAGTCAGATCTGCAAAGACGAAGTCTCTCTAGCTTTAACCTTCGTGTTGTTACTGAGAAACTAAGAAGACGCCACATGATGAACTGGATTCAGGCTGCTGAGGCCTGCAGCAGGTATCTGTATTATGAGGCTGTCTCAAATATAAAATCAGTCACTTATGGAAAAGCTTCCTGCTCAGAATCAGCTGATTTTTTTTCCTTTATACTGAATGAAGCCATGCAAAATTTTTACCTATAAACATTTTTAGGTCCTCAAAAGTACATCCAAACTGTTTTAATTACTGCAGTACTCTGAACCCTCGTAACATCTTCATACAACTACACATGAAACATTCAGAGCTGAGAAACTCGTTCAACTCGGATTAAATGGCAACAAGATCGATTTTAAGCCAACGCCATGTGCACGATTTCTCGTTGAACCACTTTTGAGCATCAGTATCTTTTTAACACATTAAAATCTGGGCACAGAGAAGGGCTTGGATCACAGGAGGTCAAAGTTATTGACCAAAAAAAATCTGCTGATTCAGACAGTATCCAGCAGCTGACTGATTCTTCACAGTATGACCAAGATTGAGATTTTTTTTAAAAACTGGGCTTTTCCTTTTCTATTGGCAGCTATAATGAAGCAGAGCTCAGACCCATCTGGAGCTCTGAGCCGAGGATTTCATGATGAGGAAGGTTTACAGGTAGAATTTAAGGGCCTCCCACATCAGAAAGTCCAATCCACAGGTGTCTGAATATAAAAGAGTGACCCCAAAATAAATCCTTCAAATGTTAAACATGGTTCACAAAGTGAGAGCAGGTGGCTGAACGTGTGCCGAGGCAGACGTGCTTCTGCTGTAGTGCCTTTTGATTATTGTGCCGCGTGGCCACACGTCTCTAATATAACAGAACTAAGCGGACCATCAGGAACGTCTGAGAGCGTCGCTCCCGTCACTGAGCGCAGACCCGCGGTTCCCCTTCACACCTTTCAGGTCATTTCAGTAACACAGTAACATGAGGCTGCCTGATCGTCATCTGCCGTTTTTCCCCACTTAAGCCTTCGGTCTGTACCGGGGGGGGGGGGGTGCCAAACATGCAGCCTAAAGGGCTCAGTCGGCCCACTGCCTGTAAAGTGTAGGTATACCTATTATATTGTCCTTAGTGATGAGCGCTCACATTAAACTTGGTTTCAGTGAGTGAGGTCAGCAAATGAAAGTGAACCCTGTGAGCAGAGAGCTCAGAAGATGTTGTGGTCTTCAAACAGCGAGGCGGGCGCCGCCGGGGGGTGGGGTTAAACCAGTGTGGGTGGGGGGAAATATGGGGGGGGGGGGGGGGGGAATAAGTGGGATCAATGTGATATTTGTAGGGAAAAATAAACCAAAAAAAAGAGTTTAGGATGACCATTATTCTCACTCAAAGCTAGCTTGAATAAAAGCTCAGAAAAAGACACCACATGCTCAAAGGGGGCGGAGCTACAGTAAAAGGTTGTTTCCGGCTGCAGGTGAACTGAGAAGCTCCATCAGGGGCCCGGGATTACTCTGAACTGTGAATAGTGCCAAGCTACTGCAGTACAGTCCAACAGCGGGGGTGGTGTACAGTCATGACCTCTGACCTGCCGTACCACACCACAGACGTTAAAGCCCAGGAGCCCGTTTCAGCAAACACTTCATGAACACATCGTTAATAATGTTAAATTAATTCAATTAATTATAATGGTTCTAAACAGTAGTGTGAACTAATCATTATTACCCAATTATTAACTTGTTTATTGTTTTATTTTCTATTTTAAAATGTAAATAATGCTGTAAAGAATATTACTTTGCCCACCCCCTGGTCTATCCAGCATCTGAAAATCCAATCACATTTTTCTGCATATAAATAGCGTCTCACAATATTATTAAATCAAACAGTCATTGGTTATCAGCTAATCGACTGACCACTGAAGAGCTGCTGCGATGAAATGAAGCCGGTGACTGTGTGGAAGTGACCTTTCAAAATAAGACTCATGCACTGAAATTGGCTGAGGTGTCGTCGGTTGCCTTCTGTGACCCCGTCACGCTGAAGAAACAATCACTTCCTGCCAAGTCCGTCGAGTGAAAGCTGGTGCCGACAGATCCCGGCTCAGTATTCCATCATTATTGTTAACTCGTCTTAGAAAATAAACATAAGAACAGAATCTTAGAGGTTAGTCTATATTTATGTCTCTTCTCGATAGTGGAGCCGGTATAAAAGCAGCATTTTTACACACACGATAAAACGAGTCCTGGATGAGGCGCTTCCTCGCCCACTCCCCTTCCCCCTCTTACAGTGAGGGTGCGTTATAGGTTGATCCTCCATTTCAGAGTGTCAGGTCTCCATGGCAAACTTCAGAGTCCAGCAGAGAGGAAGTGCATGTTTTTCAGTTCCAGGCAGCCCAGACGGGTGGATAGGCGGGCGGGTGGTGTTTCCCTCCTCTGATTCCTGAGCTGTGGTCTTGACTTTGCCAGCTGGGACTCACCTGGGAGGTAAAACATGCATCCTCTGAGTGTTGTTAGGCATCAGACTCACCCTTCTTCTTCCCCTCCTCTCCGGCATCACTGTCCTCTGATTGGCTGTTGCTAAGCACCAGGAATTGTCCGTCAGAGGCAGGTGGGTTGGCGGGGCGACTCGATGCAGCGATCAAGCGGCTCTGTTCCTCCAGATCCTGCAAGTCAGACGGGAAACGATGACTTGTGTGTGGCGTTGTTTTAAGTATATACACAGTTTTTTTTGTGTTTGCAGTACCATCAAAAGTTTGGACACAACTTTTGATGGTACTGTATACAAAAACAGTGCGCATGCAGTTGGAGTTTTTATGGGTGAATGAATCATAGGAGCGAAAAAGCAGCCAATGTCCAAAGAAAGTGGCTCAAGACTTTTGCACATGTGGCTGAGTGGATTAAGGCCGTGATGACGGGGGTGCAAACGTGGAGCCGCCTCCGTGTTTGCCCTTAAAGGCAGGTCAGAACAGGAAGTGACATCAGCAGCTGTTTGGGCCAGTACCACAGAGCGTTGCTTAGCAACTTCACAGTTTACTGCAGTCTTAACATTAATTATTGATCTGTTATATTAATGTTATAGAAATACTACGATTCAAAGTACTGCAGCATGCTACTACAGCATACTATTACTGATACTACAGCATACTACTATTACTACTGAGGAGTTTAACTTGTATTCTGATGACCGTCTGATATTTTCTGCTGCTGTGACGTGTCCATGTTACACACACTGTTGCACCGTGTTACTGCAGGCGCACCCACTAAAAACACACACATCCCACTGCTCCGCGTACTCTGCACAGTCAGTGTGAGGTTTGGGTTGAAAGGTCAAAGGTCACCTTCTCGATCTGTCTTTGCTTGCTCAGTTCCTCCTGCTGTTTCTCTTTGGCCTTGTCCTCCTCCTTCTTCTTCTCCACCGCTTTACGGTCCTGCGGGACAAACGAGCCAACGTGCACAACAAAACATGAGTGAGCAGCGAATCCTACGTGACTGCACGAACTGCAGGGCGACCGTGAGGAGTCTCACCATCTCTGAGTGCAAGGCGATCTGCTTGGCCAGACCGATGCTGTCACAGATCTGAAACCAGTGAAGAGCATGAACAATCAGACAGAAAGCAGCAAGTGTTACACAGCAAGTCAAACACACAAACAGACACACAACCTTCTCTCCATCGTTGTTGGATTCAAAGATGTAGCAGACGGTTCGGCTGTCGCCGCGGCCGCTCGCCGACTGCAGCACGAAGCCAAACAGCCTCTTGTTGTCCTGATGGGACGAACTCTGCGCCACGGTGGAGAGAGGGAACTGCAGCGGGACACAGGGGGGCGCCAGTGAGCAAAGACGGGCCTGACACTTCAGCTCTTACAAACAAGGAGAAACTGGGGTCACCTTACCCTGAGTCGCGTGACCTGTGTCTGAGGATCAATGAGCCTGAAAAACAGAAGACATACTTTACTATTAAAGGCCAAACTGCAGTTTATTTTAACCTGCCACTGTTTCCTCCAACGTGGCTCCTGTGGTCCCACTTCTGTGTGTGCCTGACCAATTAAGCCAAGTAATCCCTCTATGAGTTAATCACACAACAAATGTCGACTACGTCTGACACTCATGAGCACACAGTCGCTGGCAGTTCATACTTGAGACAGTCGCAGGTGACCAGCAGGTGGGACTCAGTCATCCTGAAGATGTGTGATGGCTCTGGCAGCCAGGATCTGCCTCATGGTCTCAGAGATGACATCCACCGACTCAGCAGTCTTCACCTCCATGGAGCCCAGGAAGCGAACGATGAAGAGCTGGTGGAGGATTGAGTCTGCACAAGGCCAGAGAGCAAAAATGAGGCAGATGGAATCCAGAAAAACAGAAAAACCACAATAAATAAATGTAACTTATTCACCTGCGTAAAAATAACGAGGAACCAAAACTTCCCTGAGTTATTCTGAGCCACAGAGAATCATTCACGTCACATTCATTCAGTTTGCACATGTAGGAATCCATCAGTGTGGGATTCCTCCACGTGTGGGAATCAGTCCTGCACACTTGCATAAAATACACAAGAAAAGCGTCTGCACAAACACAGCGAGGCAGCTCTGTTTTTAAGCACTGATAAAAATATATATATACACACGTTACAGATATTTGCTGATCAATATGGCAGAATTTGATCAGATTTTGGTTGCATGCAGGTGAACACCCGTGTCGAGCACAAAAGATGGATCGCTTTGCAAATCCAAATTAAAGCTCTCAGCTGATGGCAGCTAAACTTCATTAGCCTTTTTCTCCATCTTTATTTGTAAGTGTGACTGGAGCTTTGGTTCGGAGCTGTTATAAGAGCTCAGGAGAGACTGAAAATTGTAAACATCTGAGCAGAACCCCAATGATCACATTTACAGGTTTCCAGTTCTGCACAATATTCATTTAATCATCAGTTAATACCTATTAAGGGACTGGGGCTGCAAATTAGCCTAATGCTACAGACACATCAGACCTCTGCAGGTGTTGTGCGTGTGTTCGGGAATAAATGAATCTATAATATTGGTAACATCGTGTCCACACATGAGTACCTTCACTGTCCTCTGCTGTGCTGTCCTCCTGACTCCCCAAATGGATTACTTCTTCTGAGGAGACACACAAAACATATCATCATATTTCCATCGCTTTCAAATGACATCTCTGTGTTTCACACCATGAGTTTAGTTAGCCTGGTTTTTGTTCAGTCGCTGCAAACTACACAGAGCCTGTGAACACTACATATGGGCGGGGCACCTTGGTCTGCAGCAGGTGTAGCAGCGTGATATCTGAGCAGAGTCAGGCCGTATCTCCATGTCGCCAGCGAGTTTACGAAACACGTGCCGCCAAGTTAAACAATAAGTTCATCGTTTTCCCTGACAGACGCGTACCTGCCGGACTGTGGCGCCGTCTTGCTCTGTCCTGAGTTCTCCTCGCTGACGGGGGAAATGATGTCAAACTGGATGGGTGTTTCCGGGGCAACCAGGGCATCCAGTGAGAGCACAGAAAGAGCAGGCGACGGCTCGGAGCCCACGGAGCTGATGCTGCTCGCTCGGCCCGCTCGCCCCTTACTGGAGACAGAGAGAGAGAGGAAGATGACGGGGGTCTGAAAGTGTGCTGAAATCTGACCCCGCCCCCACACACACACACACACACACACACACAAACCTGGGTCTCATGCTCTCGTGTCTCTGCTGGAAGGACGGTGATGGTGTCACAGCTTCCAGAGCTGATTGGTTCACTCTGGCTGCGAGCTCCTGCCAACAGGAAGACATCACTGTGAGTATCAGCCAATCGGACACTTCATACCTTTCCAAAATAAAGGTATGAGTGTCACGTTACTTTAATTTATTACTGCACTGTATTTCTACAGTGACACAAACCTTTCAGCTTCAGTTATTCGGCTTATTTCTGTTATGCAAACACACTGTTACACTGAGCGTACGCTCACGTTACACAGTTTCATGAGTTCTGCAGGGTAGGATATGTGCAAGTAATCACTGTTTCTGACAGTTTTTTCTACTCTTGGCTCCGTATGATGTCACAGAGGGGATTTCCCTAATATGGTGATCTCAGGAAGGCGAGCTAAAACAGCTTGTTTCAGACAGAGTCACAAAGGTCCAGCATGAGATAAGATATGGATGAGAGGACTCTGCACACCCACAGCTACACTTTATAGCTCTGTACTGCCACTTGGGGGCGGGGCTGAAATGATGTGAAACAACCAGTAATGTGGGCTCTTCCTGATCATGTGTGTTCTCTAGTTTAGCGCTCTCTGCAGGAAGACAGAACACCGACGCATGACCGTAAACCAGGACCACCTGTCAGACCAACCTGCTGCATTATCTCACAGACTTCCCTGGATAGACTACACCTAAAACAATAAATACCAGAGAAGTGTGAGCTGAGGAAGAGCGCCGCCACAAACCTCTGCATTTTCACTCAGGTAGATCCTCTTGGAGATGTTGTTGATGGTGGAGATCCACTGTAGGAGAGAGATGGAGTCAGGAGACAGCAGCTCACCCAAAGCAGGAGTCGTAACAGAGAAAAACGTTTTACCTCCTCACAGTCCTTCCTGCTCTCCGCCTGCAGCGTCACCACTCTGACAGGACACACAGGACAAAGTTACGTTTAGTTTGACCTGAAAACGAGAGGAACGGCGAGCGCGTCGAAGACGACGAATACAAAAAAGGACCTCTCACTTTTTCCCGTCGAAGGACGTGACCTGAAAGCAGAATCGGCGGTCGTCACAGTCCACGGCCATGACAGAGCAGTTATCGAGGTCCGTGACCAGCCCGCCCGCCACCTCGCCCCGGCCCTGCTGCATCAGGTTTCCACCCTGCGTAAAGAAGTACTGACGCTCCCAGGACGAGGACACCAGGCCCGTCTTACTGCGAGGTGGGAGCAGTACAGAGGTTTCACAGGCTGTACTGCAAACAGCAGGATTACAGATCAATAACAAATCAAAGAGTTTCTGTGGCTTACTTGCGGATGTACAGGTAACCCTGCTTCCTGGTCAGGCTGCGACAGACAGGTGAGTGGGCGGGGTCAGGGTCACATGGTGCATAAAGGGCATCGCAAGCCCTTTCCATCTCCTGGATGGTCTGCTGCATCTTCCCCACCTCCTCCTCCATTTCCCGGCGCACACTACGCACACATCCACACGTTCACAGTCACTCACTGCTGACATGAATGAACATTAATGAATTTACAGTTTTGTGATGAAGCGTGCAGCGTGCTTACTTCTGGACACTGGTTCCTATAGTTCCCAGGAACTCTTCCCACTGCTGGGTGAGATTTTCTGAGCCCAGCTTAAAGAAACTGATCTGAGAACCAAAACAGATCCATGAGCAGGCTGAGGTTCCTCTGTCACCACTCATTACTTTATGCTGTTGTTCTAGCTCACACACAGAGAAACAGGAAGTGACTGCAGGAGAAGATCAGCAGCTACAAATGATGCTGTGTTTTAGCTTTATGACACGTCACATTTTCAGAGGCTGGCCTGTTGCTGTGAAGGCTGTGAGATGGTTGAGTGTCTGATGAACCACAGCACTACATGATTAACTGTTACAAAGAAATCTCCATCTCTCTGCTTGGCCATGATTTCTCTTAAATGCCACTAAAACAGCTCTGAGCATCCACAGTATCCCATAATCTCTGCACTCAGTGTGAGCTGCATCATTTCACTGTTCTGGTCTTAAATCTCCAGTGAAGTCTCTGCGTGGCAGCCATAATAAAAGCTGTTTGAATTCAGTGAATACAAAAAGGAAAGCTCTTCAGTGCTTCCTTTGCTGTGTCCTATCACAGAGGAGACCCCATCCTTTATGAAAGGAGAGGAGATCCATCATTTATACCCACACTGTTTATGAAAACAAGTCATTAACAGTAAGAACATGGAGGATGAGGAGTGTGAGAAAGGCACTTGTTGTCATCCACCCACATCACCATCATCCACCATCAGATTATTCATTTTTCCTCCTTTTCCTTGAATTTTCCTTCTTTGACCTCATGCCGTTTTCCACCTGCAGCTCTGAGTTTCTTTCCTATCATAAACTTTTTCTGGATGCTTTTCAGGTCTTTGTGGCTACAGTTCCTCCCTGTTCAGCTCTCGTCACAGCGAGTCACTACCAGCGTGCCCGTGTGGGAATGTCACATAAAATTCCTGCAGTCCAGCTTAAAATACCTTTCATAACTGTTTTATAGGCCTACTAAAGGGGGGGGGGTGTTAACACGTGGCCAAACTAGGATGTGATGTGTATCGCACACAGTAAAGTGAGCGCGGCCTGGGACCGGCTCGGATGGAGATGCCGGGTTTCGGGTGTGCGTACCTGCGCCTGCATGTATCCCAGCAGCGGCTCCAGCATGGCGGTCTTCTTCTTGTACTGCAGAGTGTTCAGCGAGCAGAAGTAGTGCATCATCGTCTGGTGCTGCTTCTTGCGGGAAGTGTAGACATCCTCCACCACCTCCGCCCGTAACTGCAACACACAAGACTCCCGTTTCAGTAAAAAGCCAGATAACATTATTCCCTCAGATAATATCATTTGGTCTTCATTTTCCTTTTAGCAGGAACATGAAACCGACCTTCTGCCCTCACCGCTGCATCTCCTCGCTATCATCACTTCCTGTAACTAATAAAAACTCTGCAGACCAGCGAGATGACTTTCATAGAAATAAACTGAAAAGACCGCTTGGCAGGAAATCGGTTTAATTAATCTAATAAGACATTCGGCATAAATGAACTGGGTGATGTGGAGGAATTGAGGGAAAATAGAGAAAGCGTTTGTTCTAAGTCGTCCTGCTGAACATGCAAAAAAATTATCTGAATAAACTGATACTGTATTTAAATTTTAAAGCAGCAGCTCCAGTTATCAGCTCAGCTCTCCTAACTAAACGAAGCTTCTAAACTTTAACTGTGAATTCATTTATTTTGAGGACCATGTCAAATAAAAGCTTCACCAGAAAGTCGACACCTAACGTCTGCAGTAATGACTGATGAACCCGAAGCTGTTACCTTGTCGTTCTCCCTCCTCTTGGACAGGCGACTGTATCTGTTAATGGCCACATCGTGATCTGCACACAGAAACAGACCAAGGACTTCTAAACTTTACTTTTAAAGCAGGTTAGAAACCATCAAACAGACCAAAAGTCTTTAAATACACATTAAAATGAACTCTTAGTCATTTAAATTCACAATTACAAGCAATTTAGTTTCTATTTGAACCTGTTTTGGTTCATTTTCTTTCCTACATGAACTTTATCTTTATTTATTTTGTGTTCCTGGGTTGGAGAATATCCAAAGTATTTCCTGGATCAGATTTAAAGATTTGAATGAGAAGCTTCAAAAATGAAAAACGTCTGTGATAGACAGGCTTCAACATGACAGTATCCTTTAACTCTATACAAAAAGCCCAGTTTGGGTCATAATGTTAGAGCCAGATGCTGAATATAAATCTTAAATGAGCGTCTGCTGTCCTGCAGCCTTTAAAGCAGGCAGAATAATGGGGAGAACACAGTGGAGCTGCTTCCTCAGCACCCCGTGCTAACTGTCAAGTGTTGAAAAGCAAACTGAAGGTAATGCAGAGCAAAAATGATGTTATTTATGTATAAAGCAAATGAAGGAAAGCTCGCTGCACCACCTCAACTGTGACAACAAGACCGACCGCCTGGAACCATCAGGAACAGTCTGGGCTCTTCCTGCGAGGTGGGAATGAACTCTCATAAAGAAAGCAATCAAATCAAACATGGTTCGAGGCCACAATCAAATTATTATTAACATAGAAGAAGAATCTTCCTGAATGCCACGTGTGCTTTATCTGGAGATACACTGTAAGGACTAACGTGCTGACTCTCACCTCTTAAACACCTGAATTTAAAGATTGAGTCCCATAGGCACAGGTGTGTAGAATCAAGCAGTCTGCCTTTACAAACACTGAAGGCAGACTGCTTGATTCTTGGTTCTGAACAGCTCACTGAATGAGAGAGTAACAGGATGTCGCCACTGCAGTGAATCAGTTTGTGAGATTTCTTCCACCCTCGATACTCTGCAGTCAGCTGGAAGTGGTGTACATGTAAAGTGGAAGCATTTAGGAACCACAGCAACTCAGACCTGAAGCTACAGCTCGGGGTCGGCAGGTGCTGACGAGCATCAGGCTATTAACATCATTAACATCAGCATAAAACCTGTGTGCCGGGAGCTTCATAGCATGGCTTTGCATGGCTGAGCAGCTCCTGTAGGTGTAATGTGTAGGTGGTACTTTTGTCCATAAGGTGTACAGACTGTAGTTTATGAAGTACAGCTTACCATCACTGGCTATTTGGAAGACTTCTTTAAGAGTGAGGATCTCTGGAGAGAAAAAAACTCACATTAGAGCGTTTTTCTGCCACGTCTGTTATATCTTACTGTAGGTGACATTATTAAAGTCACTAATGAAGCTTAAAATCTGGTGTAAATTATGTCAGAGAAGCATTTTCTACCTTTCAGGTCTCTCTCTTTAAACTGAGTGATGGGGAACATCATGGCGTCAGCAAGCTGGGTGGACAGCACAGCGTGGCAGGAGCTGAGCTGGAAGGAGAAAGGGAGCGGGGACGATTAGGGGGACCCCTGAATCACACGAATGAACACAAACGTAAGCACAGCGCTTCCTACTCTTTTTTTATTTTGTAAATCTGCCTGTTTGGGACATCCAGATGGATAAACCAGACTCACCTCATCAATGACTTTAGCAAACTGCTGCAGAGTCGAGCTCATCACCTCATCATCACCCCCGAGAGGAAAACGCTGCAGACAACAGCAACAGCATGACTGAGATGCAGATGTGGATTTCCAGGTGTTATTAAAACCGCTAATGTTTTCTATCTTAGTAAAGAATAATGCTGATCCAAAGAAACGACCTGACAGAATCTCACAGAGGTGCAGGTGTACGTGCCTGACAGATGAGAGCAGGTCATTGTTACAGGATCACGGCTGTGTGACGGATGGTGTTACAGCTGGCCTTTTTTAGGGCCTGCAGCCATTATTATAACGAAGAGCTGTTGTTATAACAATGGCTCTTATTATAATGGTGTGGTCTGTGGTTTGTGTGATAAGGCAGGGAGCAGTGCTAAAACCTGCAGTTCTCCCAGCCGACCACTCGAGGCTGAGCAGAAAATGTCAGAACAGCAGCTCAGGAAAAGGCAAAGCCTCTAACGAGGGTTACTCAAAACAAATATCAAATTCTTTGCTAGTTTCTTGGTGTTTGCTTATATTAAAAGTTTAATTAACAAATCGTTGCCTCTATCCAAACGCTTCTGAGGCGCCGCTGAGTTAAAAACAGTCCAAATTCTTTCAGCTCCAATAAAACGATCGCTGTGGCCGCTTCCCAGCTGTTACCATAAAATTTAACGCACAGATCCTCCAGGAAAAGGTTTAGCCGAGTTAGCAGTGAATACTGAGGAATTTCTAACGGACCAAACTTCAGCCAAAGCAACGGCTGAGACGAGTCATCCACAGCACGAGGTTCGTCATTAATATGTTGCTGTGTAGTTTGGATTACTCGCCATGAAAACATCCTGATCCTAAGTTTAATGTCCACACTGAAATCTCAGTCGGTCTGAGACTTATTCAGTACTGAAGCGTTCAAATATTTGGTGTCCAGGACAGCGTCAGTTTTTGAAAGTTAGCTTAAAGAAATGCTGCACGTGAACAATGCTGATGAAAAGCTGGAGAGACAGAGAATCAGGACAGTTTTAGAGTTTGAGGGCTTGAGTTTATTCAAAAAATGAGACGATGCGCTGAAGCACGCTAAAAAGAAGATCTGATGTGCTGGGGCTGGAAGCAAGATCATTACTACTATTATTATTATTAAAGCAGTGTCTAGTGTTTGAGTGTGTTGGTCACACCAGGTCAGGGCTAGTGTAGACTGTCACACCTGTTTGTCGTATTCTTTCAGCAGTCTGGAGGTCAGGTGTGTCGCAGCACTCAGCTCATTCTGGAAGACACAACAGCAGCACTGAGTAGCTGGAGACACACAACCCAATCAGCAGCAAGTCACTGACTGTGTGTGTGTGTGTGTGTGTGTGTGTGTGTGTGTGCGCGTGTACCTGTGCATCATAAATCCTCTGCATGGCCTGATACAGCTGTGTGCAGTAGTTGGAGATGGCCGCCGTGTCCTCCTCAAAAACTCCCAGCAGAGAGCGCGTCTGCAGGGGAAAGTAAAAATACCAAAACAAAAACAGGTGTTCATGAAGCAGGTTTAATCACATGACCTACTTATAAACCACAACCAGGTTATTGGTCCCCAGATCATTTTCTGTGCGAGTGCCAAAAATCTAACCCACATCTATTTCTGTAAATCAAACACCTGTCCCCACTGCAGCTGCTCTCAAGGTGTGTCTCACCAGCTCGCTGGTCTCTGCCATTTTCACGGCATTAGTCATTGAGAGAAATAAATCAGGCTCACAAGCTGTTTTCAAGAAGGCTGCGTTTTTACAACCTGAATACATTTCATCTTGTGTAAATCAGATTTTACTGCTGCAATGACCTGGTTTCCCTCCAGCTCCCACTGTTAATTTAGAGATAATTCAGCTGAAAAGACCTGACAGGGTTTATAAGAGACCGAAGACGATGGCCAAGTCATCATTTTTAGTCACAGGCTAAGATTTTGTAAAAAATTTGAGAGAAGTTCCCACCTAACCCAACAGATTCAACAATTTTTTTTTTCCAATAACGTTAGCATATCTGCTGAGGCCATGCAAAATTATTACCTTCATACTATGAATATTTCCAGGTTTCAGGCCCTCAGAGTACACAGGTATGGGTCAAAATTAGATAGCCTAAATTTTATGCTCTTATAACTTCCTGAAAGCAGGAGATAAACGCATGAAAATGTCAGGACTGGAAAACACTAGTTATGCAAATTCCTCTGGCTCTTCCAAATGTTTTAGTTGCTTGAAAGCAGCAAGAATTTCTGAGCCTCAGCTGCTGTGACAGCTTATTCTGACTGTTGGGGTGAGTAAATCCAGGTAACGGAAACATCCCCCAGGTATATGCCACTTGGATAGACTTTGACCACACCCCAATCCGTTATGTCACAGCAGGTGTTATTCCTTAGACTTGTAGGAAATAACATCACTGATCAGGTCAGTGTTTCAACCCATCTGCGCAGTGCAGCTGAAGCTTTGGGCAGGTGTCAGAATAGCAGGAAGACAACACCAGGCCAGAAGGTAAACGCTTATCACTGGGGAAGAGGGGGAAATTATTAGCCGAGATGCTACGGAAGTTGCAGTTTAACAGTTGATTTATGTGCAAATCGGCACTAAATCTTTAATTTTGGGACCTAACAGCTTGGCAGAAGCGTCCACCAGCTGATTCGTAAAGCAGCCAATTTCTGATCCCGCTGCTCAGCTGAAGCGTCCCGCTTAAGAAGCTGCGGTTAGCTGCGCCGTCAGCAATTAGCATCATTCCGATAGATGTTGGCAAACACTCAGCCTACAAAGGCAGCTAGCCTAACCGCAGACGTGGCTAACGCTAACTCGTTAGCTGAAGGCGTCTGGGAGCAGAGCTGTTACCTGCGGGCTGTCCTCCAACGTTTCCTCTATCGGTAGCTTCTCTATCCCGGGCATAGCTGCTGCGGGCGTGCGGGTAATCTGCGAGAAACAGCGGACAAACACACAACAAATCGGCCCGTCAACTCCCACTCAGGATTTCTGGGCTACACGGATTCACAACACCCCAACACAGCTCCTCCCGGTTCCACATGGCCCGCCCTCTTAAAGGGTTTTGATTGGACAGAAGAAAATTAAATGCGTTTGATTAGCTTCATGTTTAAAAGGGGACTCTGCCATTTTGGCTCCACCGAGGAGCTCCCTGTCACACGGCTGGCATGTTCAAGTCAGAGCCATAATGGCGACCGCCCTGCCGAGTTTCCCGGTGAGATCTTTTTTACTCTCTGTCTGTTGATACATTTGGTGACATTCGCTAACATTTTAAAACATGAGGTTTTTTATTGATGGGATTTTAGCAAAAAAAAAAAAAAACGTTTAAAGTTTGGGAACATTTTAAACTTTCCAAAATTATTGCCGTCTTTCCAACCATAAACTGGCTATGTTTATAACATTTGAACGTGTACATGCACTAATATAAAAGATGCTGATGATTTACTTTCTATAGAATAATGTAATCTTAAATTCAATTCAGTTCAATTGTATTTATATAGGTGCTTTATATTATTATTATTATTATTATAAGGTAAACACATTACATTAACATTATTTCGGCTGCTCCCTTTAGACGTCACCACAGCGGTTCATCTGCTTACACCTCATCTCCAGCATCCTCCTCTGTCACTCCAACCCTCCACTGCATCCGTGAAGCTCCTCTGAGGTCTTCCTCATTTCCTCCTGCCTGGCAGCTCCATATTCAACATCCTTTGCCCAATATATCCCTCCTTTGCATATGTCCAAACCATTTCTCCACCTCCTTCCTTATATATACTGCAGGCATATATTCTTACTACAATGATCATAGCGTATGTGTTTATATGTCTCCTCCTTAGCAGGTGGGCCAATTTGAAAGAAATGTTGCATGAACATCACACATTCAGCGATTATTAACATCTATATGTTTTCTATAAGATTATGAATCTCAGTTCTTTGGATTTTCATATATATTGTTCATTTCACCCCCCGTGAATATTATGCTCTCGTTTGCTTTTGTGTCAGGTATCATGTTCAGTGTGTGTCGCCTGAAAGTAACTTAACACCGCAGACTACTTACAAAATAAATATGATTAAATATGATAAATATGATATCAAAATCAGAGTAATATAATATACATAAAATATAAAAACATACTTAAAGGAATAATAACACAGAACTGCAAATAAAGTTTTATTATTAATGAATTCAAATACTATGGTGAGAGGCAGGCTGAGGGTCAGATGGTTCCACCGGCCCCCTCATCAGGGGAACCACGAGAGAACAAATTCTCTGCCAGGCTGTGAAACCCACGCAGCAGCTCAGGCCACTGCGGGACATCTCAGTGTCCGAGGCACTGAACCACCTGCCGGCCTACTCATCGTAGCGCTCCACAGAAGATATAGTTCTGTAGCCATCATAACCTCCAACCACAAAGATCTGATCGTCCAAGACTTCTATTCCAAAGTAGCTGCGGCGGTGACGCATGGACGGCAGGGAGCTCCATGTGTTGGTGACGGGGTTGTAGACCTCAGCGCTGCACAGGCAGTTAATCCCTTTAACGATGCCGCCAACCTGGAAGACGGAGTTCAGAGTTACTGGAGACAGAAGTATCGTTAAATAAAATCAGTAAACTGAGCACAAAAAGTGAGGAAATTTGTGTTTGGTTGATTATTTCTTTCTTGTAATGATGCTTCTTGGTATTGAATCCTGTTGGAAAGCCTGTTTATTTCCCATTAAATGGAGCATTTGTGGACTGAGCAGCAGAGTTGAGTCTGTGGGTTATGCCCATGAAAACTTGCCAAATCCTCTCTGTCAGTGCCAAACAGTTTATTCTGCTCTGGACTCTCCTCTTTCAGGGCTCAGTTTAAGACCGATACTTATTTTAACTGTGAATCATGCAAAGGTACTCTGGAGTCCCAGAATATTACTGCCACACACTTACTGCAAATATCCAGTTTTTGTAAGCAATGACCCCGAGGCCACTTCGGTGGCACCGCATGGCAGCGATTGTGGTCCACTGGTTGGTGTCTGGATTGTAGCATTCGGCTGTGGAGAGGCAACCATATCCATTGAACCCCCCATAGATGTACGCCTGTAAACAGGTAATTAGAGCTAATTAAAGATTGGTAGCCAGGAAGCAGAAAAGTTGTCCTTTGAAATGGCAACTCAACCAACTGCAGCTTTGAGGTGAACAATGAGGTGAAAACAGCAGAGCTGACTGCTTCAACATCACCACCCTCTCAGTCATCCGTTTGCACCCACCTTCCCATGTAGAGCTGCGGCACCGGCTCCACATCTCTTTGCGTGCATCTGCGCCACCATTGTCCACCGGTCAGCCTCAGGGTTGTAGCACTCAACAGTGTTGAGGCAGTTTTGTCCACTGAAGCCTCCCATGGCATAAATGCACCCATTCAGCACAACAGCGCTGACATAGCACCGGGCAGAGTTCATGGGTGCCACATCTTGGCACGTAGAGCTGATGAGGTCGAGCTTTTGCACGGTATTCAAGTGAGTTTGATGGTTGCAGCCACCGATCAAGCACACACAGCCATCCAGGACAACGGCTCTGTGGTGAGCACGACAAAGGTCACAGGCCACAGTGACCCAGCTGTCAGTTCGGGAATCATGCGCCTCGCAGTTGGATCCTGCAGCGGTGCCATTTTTGCCTCCGGTCACCACTAAGATAGAAGAAGGCAGACGTGGACGACTCAGCGGACTGCTGTAGGCAGATTTGACAATGGACATGCACTTGATGCTGCTCTTTATCATGGCGTTGTTCATCACGCTGTTCTGGAGGTATCCGGAGGTCATCAAGCTGAGACATACCTGAACAAATAAGGGGTGAGGGTTTAGGGCAGAGGTGCATGCAGCCTAATATGATCTCACAAGGGTTATAATAGTTTTGGATTTTACATTATCGTTTAGTTTTAGTTAGTTTTTACCTTTTTTTCTCTAATTTATTAGTTTTTATTTTAGGTTTAATGCTTAGTTTTAGTTTAGTTTCGTTAGTTTCAGTATTAGTTTTAGTATTTTCATACTTTGTCAGGTACAAGATTCAATGCGCAAAAGTGATTATTGTGTAATAAAAACTCAACAAAAGATACCATAAAGAAATATATTCAACAACCAACAATTCACAAGACAGCAGCACTACATGCTAAATGTGTAATAATCAGAATCAGAATACTTTATTGATCCCAGAGGGAAATTTGTGTTGTTACAGCTGCAACCGTTTCATTTAAATGAGTAAACCAAAAACACAATAACATACACTAAAGGCATAAAAATATAAAGATATAAAGACTAAAAATATAAAGACTAAAGAGATAATTTGACTATATACACATCTAAATCTATACACATATGAAACTTGTGAGTGCAAAAAAATTTTTTAAATAGGTGTCATTATATATATATATATGGACACATTATATATATATAATTAGGACACACTGAACATCAACAGGGAGAAGAAGAAGAAGAAACAGCCTTTATTGTCCCACAGAGGGGAAATTTGGGTGTAACAGCAGCCGCAGTTATTATAAATATAAGTAAAAATATAATAATTCACACTATTAAGAAAAGAATATAAATATATATAAAATCAACAAACAAAATTAACCTTAATACTACTAATAATAACACTATATACAATGTACATGATGTGCCTGTGTGTTGAACCTTAACAGGCCGGACTATTTACAGTATATTATATATTATCCTACATTGTGTAGGTTATTGTGGTTTTTGTTGGGAGCAGTGATGATTATAAAGTCTTACAGCTGCTGGGAGGAAGGATCTGCGGTAACGCTCCTTTGTGCATTTAGGATGCAGCAGTCTGTCACTGAAGGAGCTCTCCAGCTCAGCAACAGTTTCATGCATGGGATGGGAGACCTTGTCCATCAGTGATGTTATTTTGGTCAGAGTCCTTCTGTCTCCCACCACCTGCACTGAGTCGAGAGGACATCCTAGGACAGAGCTGGCTTTCCTGATGAGCTTGTCTATCCTCTTCCTCTCAGCTGTAGACAAGCTGCTGCTCCAACATACTGCCGCATAGAAGATGTCTGATGCCACCACAGAGTCATAGAAGGTCTTCAGGAGTGTCCCCTGCACTCCAAAAGACCTCAGCCTTCTCAGCAGGTAGAGTCTGCTCTGACCCTTCCTGTAGAGCGCATCAGTGTTATGAGTCCAGTCCAGTTTATTGTTTAGGTGAACACCCAGGTACTTATAAGAGTCCACTATCTCAATGTCCACTCCCTGGATGTTCACCGGTGTCCGTGTGGTGGGTCTGCGCCTGCGGAAATCCACCACCAGCTCCTTGGTTTTAGCGGCGTTGATCAGGAGGTGGTTCCGCTGTCACCAGTCCACAAAGTCCTGAGTCCACTGTCTGTACTCTGAGTCATCCTCACCTGTGATGAGGCCAACTATGGCAGAGTCGTCAGAGAACTTCTGCAGATGGCAGCGTGGGGAGTTGATGGAGAAGTCTGCAGTGTAGAGGGTGAAGAGGAACGGTGCCAGCACAGTTCCCTGTGGGGCCCCCGTACTGCAGACCAGCCTGTCAGAGACACAGCCCTGTGTCCTCACGTACTGTGGGCGGTCAGTGAGGTAGTCCAGTATCCACTCGGAGATGTGGTGGTCCACTCCTGACAGTTCCAGCTTGTCTCTCAGAAGTCCTGGCTGGATGGTGTTAAAAGCACTGGAGAAATCAAAGAACATGATCCTCACAGTGCTTCCAGGCTTCTCCAGGTGGGTCAGAGCTCGGTGCAGGAGGTAGATGATGGCGTCATCCACCCCGATGCCAGGCCGGTAGGCGAACTGCAGCGGGTCCAACGAAGACGACACCATGAGGCGTAGATGGTTGAGGACCAGCCTCTCGAGGGTCTTCATTAGATGCGATGTCAGGGCTACCGGCCTGTAGCTGCTAAGATCCTTTGGATGTTTGGTCTTTGGTACCGGTACCACACAGGAGGTCTTCCACAGTTGTGGTACTTTCCCCAGCTTCAAGCTCAGGTTGAACATGTATCCCATGATGCCACACAGCTGATCTGCGCAGCACCTCAGGAGCCTGGAGCTGATGCCGTCTGGACCAGCAGCCTTTCGCACCTTGATTTTACGTAGCTCCTTCCTCACATGATGAGTTGAGAGGGACAAGATGGAGGTGGGGGGTGGGGGTTGTGAGATGGAGTCCTCAGAAGTGAAGGGGGTGGGTGATGGCTGAGAGCTGAGAGGTGTGAGGTCCCAAGAAGAAGAAAGGTTGGCAGTCATTAAAGATGGTGGGGCTGACAGCAGGGGGGACTGGGCTGGGGGAGGGGTGGGTGGCTGGTCAAACCTGTTAAAGAACTGGTTCAGGTTGTTCACCCACTCTAAGTCTCCCACAATCCTAGGGCTTGGTTTGTGGCCTGAAATTGAGTTCAAACTCCTCCAAACCCCACTGATGTTGCTCTGCTGTAGCTGGTCCTCCATCTTCTTCCTGTAGATGTTTTTTCCATCCCTGATTTTCCTTCTCAGATCCTTCTGCACGGCTCTCAGCTCCTCCTTATTTCCTGATCTAAAGGCTCTCTTCTTCTCCTTCAGGAGAGCCTTTATTTCAGAGTTGATCCAGGGTTTGTTGTTTGAAAAACACCGTACCCTCCTGGTGGGCACAGTGTTTTCCACGCAGAAATTGATGTAATCAGTGATGCAGTCCGTGATGCTGTCGATGTCCTCCCCATGAGGGGCACAAAGCTCTTCCCACACAGTGGAGCTAAAGCAGTCTCTCAGAGCTTCTTCAGTCTCCTCAGACCATTTCTTCACTGTGTGTGTCACAACTGGTTCTCTGTGTACCAAGGGTTTGTACACAGGCTGGAGATGAACCAGGTTGTGATCTGAGCCCCCCAGGGGAGGCAGAGGTGATGAGCTGTATGCCTCCTTGATGTTGGCATACAGTAGATCCAGTGTGTTGGTATTCCTGGTGTGGCAGGTGACATACTGGGTGAAGGTGGGGAGAGTGGAGGACAGGGAGACGTGGTTAAAGTCCCCTGAGATCAGAAAGAGGGCCTGTGGGTGCTGTGTTTGGAGTCTGCTGGTAGTAGCATGGAGGACATCGCAGGCTGCAGCAGCGTTAGCAGAGGGCGGCACATACACAGTTATCACAATAACATGTGAAAACTCCCGAGGAAGATAGTACGGCCTCAAGCTAACAGCGAGCAGTTCAATGTCCTTACTGCAGAGCGTCTCTTTGATGGTTAGATGTCTGGAGTTGCACCATCTATCGTTCACAAACACAGCCAGACCCCCGCCCCTCTTCTTACCACTCTCCTTGGTTCTGTCGGCACAAACAAAAAAACAAAGAAAAATATGAACTCCCAAACTCAATAAATTCTACAATAAACTCCACAATAAAGTTCAGCATCAGTGCAGCAGATTAACAACAGCTACATGTGGTGTTTGACAAAGACAAACTCTTTGAAGGAGTCAAAGGTCAAATCCAGCTGCATCCTGATGTTCTCACCACCCGAAGCTGCTTCTGTTTTGGAGCTAGCTTGGTTAGCTGCTCGCTGATTAGACTTGCAGGGTCTTTGCAGCCTCTGTACACAACCTACAGAAGTGTCCGACCTCATGTCCGCATTTATGCTTGTGTAGCTGTGTGTGTTGTGTGTGTTAATTACCTTGTGGTCGTGTGCTGCGGTGCCAGCTGGGACTTTTTTTGGTCCTCGCTCTTTGTGCTCAGTTTTTTTATTTGTCCCTGTTTTTTCACTTCCTTCATTTCCTCACGTCCATTCCGACAGCAGCCTCCCTCCAGGAATCTGCTGACAGTTGTGAGTCCTTATACTGATGCTTTGATTATTATTCCTGATTGTTATTCTCTCACTGATAAAGTAGACGGAAACGCACAAGAACTGAACAGGTTCATCACAGCGTTGTGCGTGTGCACTCTGCCGCTTCCTCGTGCACACGCACGCACACAGCTGCCCGACGGCGCTCCCAGCTTAAACTCAGAGAGCGCAATAATTTCAGTTAGTTTTAGTTAGTTTTTTAAACTCACAATACAGTTTCAGTTAACGACAATGTTTTTTCAATTTCAGTTTTCGTTATTTCATTAACTATAATAACCCTGGATCTCACAGTAACTTCAATGGAAAAAAATCACTCCGTTAAACTTTTCCTTGCTGTAAGTGTAAAAAAGTACAAGTACGTTCTGAAAACACAGTTTCACACATATTGATCCAACAAGATTTCTTTCAGGTGTCTTTTTAATGTCCTTGCCAAATTGTAATTACACTTGAACCACTAGGGGGCAGCAATGCACCAGCAGGTGTACTCACATGTTTTCAGATGGAACGTGGATTGATGGTTTGCTTACGTTGGCCAGCAGCGCAGGGAGGCTTTCCCGTCTTTGGTCGGGCAGGTAGTTAATCCACCTAAAGATGGCCTCAAATGCCGCGTCTTCACATTTCACATTGAGGTGGTCACTGTCAAGAAATGCAGCCAGCTGCTCCTCTGAGAGCTCAAGCAGCTCCTCAGAGCCATAAATGATCTCCTAAAAGTGCTGCAGGATGTAGAAGAAAGCTTTTTCTCTCAGTTCAGGGAAGTGGTAGAAGTCCACCTACCTCCAGATGCCGATGCAGTTCATCAGACACAGGCGGTCCTCCAGAAAGAAGCAGCAGGCCTGAATCATCCCAGAGACCAAGAACTGGTCTGCAGCTGCTAAAATGTGCACCACATTATTCTCAGTCAGAGGAACAGTGTGGGTGTAGGCATAATTGATGATGATTTGCATCATCTCAGGTGACACACCAGGAACTGTGTACATCTGTTTTGCTGAGGTGGCCCAGGTGCCAGAAACTACACACAGACACGTGGATCAAACAGAAAGCTGCTCGTTTACATAGAGATCAAACCCAGCAACCCTCAGTGCACATTCATTCTCTATACCACCACAGCCTCATCCAGAAGAGGGGCAGCGGGTGGCAGTGCCCCCCCCCCCCCCCCCCCCCCCCCCCAAAAAAAATACTCCCACACCAATGCCATCGGACCACTGGACTAAGTTTAGAAATTAAAGGTTGTATTATGATACATACATATTATGATACATTAATGGTTTACATATGTAAATTACAAAACAAAGTCATCAGTAAAATATAAGACACAATTAAACATGAGTGAAGCAATAAAGAAATGAAATCAACAGGTGGGTCATGAGAGTGGATTCAGAGGCCTGGTTACTGTGTAACTCACGTGTGTCCTGTTCTCTCCCTCCAAACTGCATGTCTGCCTCCTCCTTCAGCAGGAGGTGTCGCCATGTGTGCTGACACTGGGAATGATGGAAATCAGCACGTGATTAACATCCAGTGAGAGGGGGCTCCTCCTGCTGGTGTGATCGCACACTAACATAAAGATGGCTGCACATATTTGTTCCATCTTTTTCCTCGGGCACTGACTGTTTCCCCCAAAAGGACCCCTCGATGTTCGCAGATGTAAAACAGAGCTTGTTTGATCCGAGTTTGTTTTTGTTTTGTTTTTGTTTTTTTGGGGGGGGGGGGGTAAAGCCACGCAGCACTGTGAAGCACATGTGCTGCGTGGCCTTTCATGAGTACAGTTTCAGGTGTCCCTCCATACATATTCAAATATTTACAATTATAGACATCTACTTTGAATGATAATTTGTCTGAGGTGTCTGTGCTTTATTTTCCTTCATAAAAAGGACATTTACATCTTCTATGACCATGCAAATATTTTTAAAGGCTTTCCCACTAAATAGAGGATGTCTCCATCATCAGGTTTTAAGTTTGCAATGCAAGCTTCAAGTTTCAGCATCACTGTGTAATCTGTTGGACTGTTTCCCAGAGTACACTCTTAACCCAAATTAGTTGAGTTTACTAGAAAATCGCGTGGAAACTCGTTGCCTTAAACCATTCTAGTTTTTACACAAAGATGAAACTAAATATGTTTAGTAGTCTTTACTAAAATTGATTACCTCATATAAATTTCTTCCCATTTATGTGAGCTAATCAATTTTAGTAAATACTACTAAACATGTTTGATACATTGTACTAAGGTTCTAAGTTAACACAACTAAACATGTTTAGTAGTCTTAACTAAAATTGATTACCTCATATAAATTTCTTCCTATTTATGTGAGCTAATCAATTTTAGTAAATACTACTGAACATGTTTGATACATTGCACTAAGGTTCTAAGTTAACACAACTAAACATGTTTAGTTTCATCTTTGTGTAAAAACTAGAATGGTTTAAGGCAACGAGTTTCCACGCGATTTTCTAGTAAACTCAACTAATTTGGATTAAGAGTGAAAATTACTTTTAAGCTAAACTGTAAAGCAAATAAGCAATTTAACATTTAAAGCTATTTATATTTTGTTAATATAATTAATAACATTTCCTCTTACCCTCTTCCTATTACCCTTTTTATGTTCAAGTTGTATTGAATGTAACACTAAATTGTAAAGAGAATAAATCAAATACATTTCAACATTCCAATATTTTATTTTTTGCAGAATACTTACGCAAAAGACAATTTTAACTGTAGTTTGTCATGTTTTTCAGAAGTATAAAAAAGTATCAAAACAGTAGCCATTCAAAAAAAAGTTTGCCATACAAAAGGCAAGTAAAAATAGGCATATGTGCTTGAACTCAATTCTAACATGTTTAGAGAAGGAATACAAATGCAGCAGCATTCAACAAAAATATTTGCATCCTTTTGAAAAAACTGGACACCTTAAAATAGGACACAATCTCCAACTTGGAAAATGAACAGATCAACTATGTTTAAGGGAAGATTTTGCATGTTTTATGTAAATGTACAGTCTGTGTTGTTAGTAAATGTAATCAACTGAAGCAATAAATTCCTGTGCTGCTATTGACTGAAAAAAACCTGTAAAATAAGCAGTAATGTTGCTGTTGAGGAAGAATTACATTATTTTGAATTTACTGCTTCAAATGACTACATTTACCATCAACACAAACTGGACGTTTACATGAAAAGTGCTGAATTTTCCTTTAACTGTATCAACTAAATATTACTATGGAGCCCTGAGCATACACTTCTAAATCCTGTTTTTTAGAGTACAAGTGGCTGGACACTGATGTCTCTTATAACACTGTAAGCTGAACATTACAAACTTTCTTAAGAAATAAAAGTTGTGGCAGTACTGCTGCACTGAACTGCATTAGATAAGAGCAACTTTATCAACTCCATCTGCATTGAGTATATTTTCAACCCCCTGACTGTTCACTGACAACACACAAGACATTTCGTTACATCGCAAGCTGGTTTTTCAATGTTTGTAACTTTGGTTTTAGTTCAACGTGGCCCAGCTCAAGAAATACCTGTTGGATGAACTGGAACGTGAACTTCATAGAAATGGGGTAACTGAGATGCATTGCATATGCAAGTCCAAAGAGAAGACACATAGCTTTTGGCAGGTCTTGAATGTTGTCCATCACCACTTCTCCCTCAATGACAATTTTTAGTGAGGCTGGACTGAGATGCAGGGAGGATGAGGGCACAGCACCTTCAGGTTCAACAAGGAGGATCCCAATGTCAATGTTGCGGAAAGAGTCATCATCATCTGAGTCCTTTATAAATGACAAGAGCACAACAGTGATATTTCAGTGACCATCAATAATTGATAAAAAAAAATAACTTCCACAATCAAATTGAAATTTCTGTCATATCTGTTTTATCATGCTATGCAGCCCTAGTTTCCTAGTGTAAATGTTGAATGAGTTGGAGCTCCACAAAAGAACATCTATCCAGCATCTTCATGTGCTAGTGCTAAGTGGAACAATACCTTATCCTTTGAATTGTTTAAAACTATGCTCACAAGTTTTCTTCAATCACTGGAACTGCCATCTGTTTTCCCACGCCTGTCTGTCTATGCCCAAATCCTGACATGAACCCAACACAGCATAGCATAAGATATAAATTAAGATATATATATAAAAAAAAAAAAAAAAAAACTATCCCTTTAAAGTGGGTTGCATGAGGTGCTTACAGATGGTCAGCATACTTACCTACAGTAGATGGTGGTCAGCCTTTCCCCACTTTGGAGAAGCAGCAGGTGGATCAGTGTAGGTAGATAAGCAATGTACTGCTGCAACTTGTATTTTTAGATAAGTCAAAAAATTTATATCAGTTTTAGTGGACGCATACTATTTTCAGCATCTCAAACTGCTGTCCAACGGACCTATCTGACTAGAAAATTAAGTTACAGCACTCTCTTCATGCCAACCAAATGCCATAGGAAAAATTAGTAATTTTACCTCACAGAACACAAGAGTTGTTAGTCTAGCATGTCCTTGATCCTTAAATGTGTGCTACTGTGTGATTTTAGTGAATCCAAACCAATCAAATAATAACACAATCGAACAGACTGAGGCAGCAGTAGAAGAGCCGTTCCTCTGTTCAGCAAAGTAAACAGATTTTGTCTATGAAGTTTGGCAGGAGAAATCTATATACAACTTATATAAAAGTAATTTTATGTCAGAAGTCTGACTGACAGTAAGGTAATGCAGTGAAAATATTCTGTGTATAGTGTACATTTCACTGATCTAGATTTTTTAGGTGGCTAAAATAATGTTGTTATAAACACTGATCACAGCAGTATATTGCTTAGTTTCCTACACCAGTACCTCTGCTGCTTCTCCAAACCGGGGCCGTGTCAAATGGCACTTAATTCAAGTAATACACTGACTTTGGATAAATAGGTCATACAACACAGCTGCAAAACATTATTGCAAAGTAAATATTAAAGAATTTAAAGTATTTCAAAGACCCATGAGAACCGTGTATAAGAGTGAAAATTCAAGATTGAGTTGTTATTGTTCCTTTAGGTAGTCTTTAAGTAAAATTACTTACAAAGGCTGGTTTGTAGAAGTCTGTGGGGTTGTCACCAAGGATAACAGGAAGTCCTCTGAGCACCAGTGTTCGAATATCAGTTGGCTCTGCAGTCTTTTGGGCAGTAAAATGACAAAAATAAGCAAGTAACTAAGCACAATTGATTGTATCAAAAAATATAAAGTCCCCACATCTTCTTAAGCATCGTTATTACGAATGTACAATATATCGGCATTAACATCGGTATCAGCCAATATTAGTCATTTGTTAACATGTGAGTATTGGTCCGATAAACAAAACTGGGCCAATATTAACAACCCATATCTATTTCCATCTTCTTGTCATTTGATTCCGGACGGGCAGGGGAGGAGGTTGGTCATGTGGTATTTGTTTGGTCATGTGACAGCAATGCAGCGCAAGATTGTGAGGAGTTCATCTGAAGCAGAGAATCAATGTCAGCTGTGGGATTGTTTTGTTTTTTCCAAGGTGTCGAAAGGGTAGTGAAATATATATATTGTATACATTATCAGTTATCTGCCATAACAGCAATATTAATATCGGGTATCGATATCATCCCACATTTTAATATCAGTGCATCCCTAATGGTAATCAAGGACTTTTGAAGGCACATTCCCTAAAATTTAAGAAATACATGGCTCATGGTTAATTAACCCACTGAGACAGTAACACCCTTAACACTGAGAAGAACTAGCAGGTTTTACTGAAGTTCTCTGAAAGTTTAAGTGAAGTTCAGAAACTCAGCCTTGTTTTTCCATCCCTAAATTCAAAATCTTTTAATCATTTCAACAATCTATGTGAAGCATGAAAATAAATACAGTTGGACTTAAAGCCAAGTCATTACATGAGCTGTTGCACACAATGCAAGTGATTAATAGGACCAACCTTTGTTTGTTGGGAAAGCTGTGTCAACATTTGGCCAATGTTCCCTCTCTTGGATCGAAAAATCTCGATAAGACGAGGACTGTGCCGATCAATGCTCTCATAGAATTCCTGTTTGAGATTCTTGCCAACAATCCTGTTGAACTCCATGCATACCTGCAAAATACAGAAAATGCTCCAATATTACATCTTTACAGCTAATAACTGAAGGTGGAAGCACCAGAGTGAGGACAGCAATAAAAATTGCACAGGTGTGGACATGGTCAGCTGTAAAACACAAAGCCCCCTTCAACTCACTCACTTAACACTTTAAATTTGGGGATATTTCAGTTATTCTAGTCAAACTTCTTTAACAAAAACTTTGTACCGCACACAACACAGGAGTTGCTTTTCTACTGCCCTGATTGTTTGTAGTATTGTGTTACTTTTGTGTAGCAGACCATTGCTACATATAAACAGACTATTAATATTTTGTGTCAAATTATATATTTTTGTTGGCAAGTAACCTTTTAATAAGCAGGATAGCGTACCGTGAATAGGGAATTAATAGATGATAAACCTCTTCAGAATAATCTGAAATCAGAGTTCTGCATCAGGGTGTTGATTTCACAATAACGACCAACTCAATATACAATATTCCTTACCAAAAAAAGATAAAGGCAGCTGTAGATAGCAACTACCATGTCCTGCATGGTAAAATTACTTTTTTTTTTGCTGACAGTGGGAATGGCTAACAGATAAATATTTTTAGGTTTTATAAAGGCAGTTTCCTAAGAGAAACACAGACACATATTTAAAAAAAAAAGTTCTCATTATTTTATTCATGAATGAACTAACCTGATCTTCTGTGAAAAGAGCAGGCCAACATTCCACCATCTCACATACAGCAGGTTCTGACTCCACCACCTCTTTTCTTCTCAATGCAAACGTCAGATCCATCTTCTCTTTTACAAGCTGTCCATTTGGTGTTCTCTTCTGCATTTCATTAACCAAGTCTTTGCGGGCACCCTCAAGGGCTACCTGATTAAATCCGTCTGGAAAGTTGGGTAAGAAGTTGATCTCGCCTTTCTTTGCCTTCTTGATGTTCTTGTTGGCTGGTTCTCCTTCAGTTGAATGCCCTCCTCGTTTCCCTGCATTTACTGCTACATCAAGGCACCCTGATCTTCTGCGCTTTGTTCTGTAATTAGCCATTTTAAATTTTAGACTATTTTTCCAGCCGCTACAGCGACTGGTTGAGCCTCGCTCCTGGAGAGAGGGGTGCTTGCTTATGAGGGCTTGTGCAACACTTTCGAACTGAGCATTATTTGGGTATGCTGTGTAACTATACATGCTCTCTGCCAATCTTTCAAGAATCTCATGTTTCAGCTCTTTTGTTACTTTCAGGTGCGTACCATCACGAAGAAACTGAAGATCTGCTTGCCTAAGTCTATATGCTACATCAACAGAAAAATCTGGGATATCAAAACAATCTGGCCACTGTTTCTGTCGCTCCTGCGAGGATGTAGAGAGGATCTCTGTATCTGCTACACTGGGTGTGCCACTCAAAATTTCTTCAGATGTTGAGACAGATACCAACTCAAGTAGAGGGATGACCTTGACTGTTGGTTTTTCAGGAAGATCTTCGATATCTGTCAGATTGCACACTTCATAATTGAATTCAGGATCTTGGTACTGGAGACTGAAGTTGAAATTAAGTCCCAGTGATTCTTTAAGCTTGCCTATCAAATCCTCCACTGTAGTAGGTCTTGTATTCAGAACAACCTTTCTTATATCTGTCTCTGTGAAAATTACTCTCAAGGTCATCTTCTGGTGTGCTGCCATCTTGGAAATAAAAAAAATAGCTTATTAGAAATATATACACAAAGACATAGATATTCAGTTTAACATATGGCTTATCAAAAAAGATACAAAATTACCAATTAGGCTTACATTTAGACTCTATCCAGAGCAATGCTAGTACTGACAACACTTGTGGTTTCTCAACACAGAATATAGCGAGTGAGTGTCACTGCTGAATTTTCTCCAAATCTGTATGCTGACAGAGGGAAAACATCATTCAGCTCTTTTAGTTCCACCACACACAAAGAGGGATTTGCGCTGCCACAGAGTTCAAATGATCTGAAATGTTCATGGTACCATGCCGTCATTGTATTGCACACAAACAAGATCTCTGTGTTTATTGCCACAATCTGCTTGATCTGTTTGAAATTTGGGAGGCCTGAACATGAACCGACAGAGAGTATCATATCAGCACAATATCTAATTCCATCTACAGAGACTGATGATGCAACCAGAACCTTTGTAAGCTGGGGTACTCTCTTGCAGAAAACTTGTTGGACATTCTCGGGGAAAGATGTGATCAGTGCTGTGGTAACTTTGTCCAGCTCAACTGAGGGCTTGAAAAACGAACTTGTGTCCAAACAGTAAGCCATCATTTTCTGATGCTTTACAGCCAGTGTAAGTGCCACATGTCTGAAGTTGTGTGCATTACGAATGACCCGCTTGAAGAATTTATGTTTTCCCTCGAAACGCATTGTCCAGACATCTGACAGTGGGCCAAATGCCTTAATCATCTCAGGATAATGCTCAATGAAGTGGTGTTTTGGACGCAATTTGAAATTTGGGAATGTAGTTTGCAACAGTTCTCTGTGTTCTGACACTTTGCAGTCAAAGAAATGTATAGACTCTTCAGTGTGCCTTGTTGCTACAGCCAATTCAACAATATCTTTAAGGAGCATCAGAACGTTCCAGGCATCGTCCCCTTCAGGCACTTTATGGCCAATGAGAAGTGGGAGCAACCTGATTAGAGCCCAGTTCTCATGGCCATTTCCACCTATGGTCCCTTTGGTAGAGAAGCCTTGGGCAATAGGCTGAGGCTGGTCAGTTTTGTCATGAAAAGCATATGCAAAAGATTTGATAGCATGGTTCAGTGTTTCTAATGTGAAATATTTCTTAGAAATCAGTTCTGAAATGCAGAGTGATAACTCAACAGGAACAACCCCTTCAAAAAGGTCGTGTAGGATGTCAGGGGGATAGCCACGAGCAACATGAAAGTGCTCCAGACTGTCAGTTAGTACACATCGTCCCTTTACACCATACTGTTTTGCCAAAGTGGGATCCTGCTGTACCTCCTGTACCTGTTTGTTGTGAATGTCTGCAGTTCGGGGTTCAAAAGAGCCCGAGCTTACCTCCTTGTCTTGGATCTCACTCCTCGTTGCCATGCAGAACCTGCAGAACTTGTCCACTCCAAAGCTCTCAAAGAATCCTGCAAAAGAATGAGCAGCCAAGTTATCAGCAGCCACATACAACACTGTGCCTTTGACACATGCTCCCAACTTCTCAACATATAGGCCATCTTGCTCCAAAGAAACCAGATCCTGGATCAGAGGATGAAGAAATTTAGCATAGCCATATTCTTTTACATCAGAGGCTTTACATAAAAGAGCAAGTTGAATGGACTGGAGTGTGGACCTATATTTTGATGGCACATTGGCAAGCACCCAATACACTGCACTCATTTTATGTTTCTTCTTAGATGTCCCTAATGGATTGGACACTTCAAAATCATCTGTGTAAAGTCCAACAGCGATTCTGAATTCCTCGCTGTTAAGGAGGCCATTTCCTTTACAGTACAAACCATCTCTGTATGTACTGTACTCATGTGGCACATGTTTTTGTACTGGAAGAGCTTTATCTAAAATGTCTGCCCTGTTCAACATTTTCTGTAACATGGCATTTATAGGAACATATACAGCACTAGATTTCTTTTCCCTGGCAATAAAGTACTCAACTGGCATAACCACATCAAAGTTTTTGTTTACATATGCTGCTCTCCTTTTAGAGGTTGATAAGGAGCCACCCTTGCCACAATACTTTAGTATGATATTGCTCTCTGAGGCAGCCCTGACTACCTGTTTCACAGTTGAATCATCTACATCTGTGTGTAGCTTCAAAATGTCCTTGACTGAATTGTGCAGCAGTGGTTGGGACAGTTCACTTAAATGTAGGAGCTGTTGTATAACTTCATCGATAGAACTTTGTGGAATGTGGAGGATGGTTTGCATCTTTAAAAAAAGAGCAGCTAGGTTGTGCTCCAACTGTTTCCCAAGATCATGATGCTCTTCATTGCTGGACTCTTCGCTGCCTTCTAAATCAACAGTGTTGTTTGGGGGCCCATGTTCCTCTTCTGCCACTTCATTGGTTTCACTACCAGACACTATTTCTGGTTTGAACATCTTCCAATTGCCTGTTCTGTGCTGTTTACTTCTGTGTGCATTGAATGTGGAGTACACAGTAGTATGAAAGTTACACCCATTATATGGACAGTGGACTCTGTGATTAACTTTTAAATGTGTACTCCGCAAGTGAGTGATAAAAACTGCCTCTGTGCAAGCAGCAGAAAAATCACAGGACTGACAGTGAAAGGTCAGTGTTTCACACAGTTGTGCATCTTGGTCTTTCTGGTGAATTTTGGATAAGTGGACCCTAAGTGCACTGATGGACTTAAATGTGCATAAACACTCTTGGTGTAAGCAAGGAAATGGTACAGTTCTGGTGTAGCTTCCATGTTTTAGCCTGTAATGTTTTAAGAGGTAACCCCTTTTCTCTGATGTAAACTCACAGTATTTGCACTTCCACTGCATCTTCACACGGACCTGTAAGAACAAAAAATAATAAAAATTTTAGCACACTTGTCCACAACCATGTCATCAGTGATCAAGGAAATATGGTACTTTGAAATACTGTCTCCCTTTGAAATTTCTGTTCTCAGCCTGAAAATTTTGTTTTCCCATTTCACATTAGAGTTAAAATATTGCCAAATGAGTTAGGCTTACCCTTCTGTCTGCAGACAATTGACAGGTTTAATAACGTTTCTAACTTGTTGTCAGTTCTGTATTTTAAGAGTCTGGAGATCAGAGGTGGAGAAGAAGAACTGGCGATAACCTCAGCTTCAGCTCTTTAGTCATACAAGATTTCAACCTTTGTGTCCGACCATTACATTTCAGTACATACGAAACCGTATAGAAAAAAAACGTGGACTAGGTTAACACAAGCACATGCTGTTACGAACGATGTGAAACGCTAAGCTAACGATAGCATTTAGCTGTCTTGACACTACTGGAGCGGCTTTTTCGATTAAAAAAAATTACCCTCAGAGACAGGATACACTCGGCTTAAACTTGGTGTAATAAAGGTTTATTTCAGCAAAGTACATCTCTCCTAAAGTAACTGTCCGTTATAAACTGAGACTCGTCAGTATGCTAACACTAAGCCAATGCTAACATTCGCGCTCGCCACTCCACTCGCGATATTTAACTTCGATTCCAAAACCCCTCACTTTACCAAAGTGTCGATAATGGTGGCGGTAGGCTGTAACTATAATTTTCAGTTATATCTGCACATGGAACTCAGCTATCTTTTAAGCAAAGAAATAGCTAGAATTATTTAAAATAGTTATTCTTCACACTTACCAGTCAGGAGTCGTTGAACTTGCCACGGTGCATGTTGCAGCAGGACTGAGTTTGAATATGCCCCGCCCCTTCACTTCAAAAACATAATATCTTTAGTAATCTCTGCTTAACAAGTTCATTACACTCTATATTTGTGTAGAAAAGTACAGTTAACTAATTTGATTTAGTAATGGGACAACATTTTTACCAAACACGAAAGAATAAGTAATGATTACTAAAACGTTTAATTACAATTAATATCTGGGTTAAGAGTGTAGGGGGAATATCACAGCAGGTACAGCCATTACTCAGAAGCTTTAAGGCCCTTAGTCTGTACTGTGAAGGCTTCTAGGTGGAGGAGGACATTTTGGAGGTTCGCATCAGGCTGCTTATAAAGTTTTTCTCTGCAGGTGAAGATATAAAGTCTGATGAAGAAGAAGAGGGGAAAGTGAGTCTGCAGTTACAGCAGCTGGTATTACTTTCACTGTTGGCTCTGGAGACCCCTTACTGAAGCAGGAAGTACCAGGATGGCAGCTCTGAGGACCTTGGCAGAGCTTTTTATGTCACAGCTGTGCACGATGCAGTCGTGGAGTTTTGCAGGTGTGTAAATAAAGGCTGATTTTGAAGATGGGTGTGGTTCAACCAGCTGTTAAAGGAAGTGTGTGTGTGGTGTGTGGGTGGGATCTTTAAAAAGAGTCTCCTCATATAAATCATATCTTTATCCAGTGTATAAACAGATACTGTCCTTACCTGCAGACGGTATTGTTCCTGTGTGTGTGTGTGTGTGTGTGTGTGCGCGCATGTGTGTGTGTGATGAAGACACCAACTGAAGCAGGAAGCATCACAAAGGTGGCTTTGAGTGCCTGGGCAGGTGTGTCTGTGGTCATACAGTCACGATGGGGTCAAAAAGCTTCACAGGTGAGATCAAAGTGCGCATGGCCCATCCGCGCGCTGCTGTGATGTCATCCTAAGATGGGCTCATGGATGGGCAGGATTTAAAGCAAAATTCTCAGGACCGGGTTTGAACCCTTAAACTGCCCCCCCCCAGAACAAGTCCCACAAACACGGACTCTTATGTGTCCTAATGTGTCCTTACGTGTCCGGTTCGCAGTTTTAAAAAAGCCCCGTGAAACCCTGTCCACGGTGCGCATCCCCAATGATGTGCGTGCACGGTACGCGCGTGCGCGCGCACACGCCTCCTCCGTCCTCTCCTCCTCGCTCTCAGAGCTGCTCAGACTTGCGGGAGGAATGGCGGCCCCTCGGAGTGTCTTCACCTCTCTCTGCGGGTTCTACCTGGCTCTGTGTTTCTCCTGCGGATCTACGACCTCCGGCAGCAGGAGAGCGAACCAGGACCGATGCGGCTTTAAGGTAAAACTTCAGAGTGAAACTTTCCTCTTCTTGTTTCGGCGACTTTTCCTTCCAGCCGCCGCTGCGACGTCTCATCTGTCCGGAGCGGAGTGTTGGAGACGGCCGCGTTTCCCTGCGGTTTCTGCCGCCGTGTTTCTGTTAAATGAGCTTTGATGAGCCCCCCGGTTTGAACACATGTGAGGGTGAAGCGCAGTTTGACTCTGATTTTAACCTGCACTGTTTCAACTCGGCCTGCGTCACGTTACCTGTACCTGTGAGTCTGCGGGCTCCTCTGCGAAGGCTCCAAACCAAACTGCGCTGTAAAAACTATCCGTTAAAGATGATGGTTTTTACTGGAAATCTGCAAAAAACAACCCCATGACACACTTCAAGCATGTGCTGAATGAGCCTGATATGCTTAATTCGGCATATAATAACAATGTCTTAGCTGCTTAACTTTATTCCCCAGTGGCTAAATCCTCAGTCTGGTTGGTAACTTTATTGAAAAAGGCTCTTCATTAAAAAACACCCTTTCTAAACATGTAACTGATACTTTGTGTCGTATTTGTCGAGTTGAAAAGTGGATTTTTGTGCTTGTAGTTATGAGTGTCAGTGTGATCCTCGTGATAAAACCCCAAACAGCCAAACTCGGGCCGCTTTTTGCAGAGCCTGTAAATGATTGTGGGTCATAAAGCTGATTTCCTGCCTTTTGTGTAATCTTTCATTTGATGTGGAAAACAGGAATCTGTGAGGTGATTCTCCGCCTCCGAGCTTCGGCCGTGCCGGGGTTTTGTGCGAAATTCAGTCCCCTGTGAAAATCTGTTCCCCGTGTCGGCAGCGCGCAGCCAGAGAGGCTGTCCGACAGACTTCACGGCGCTTCTGATCGATTTCTCGGTAAAAGTCTTTTTACAGTGTTTATTCCTCCCATCAAGAACAACAACTCCTGTAAAAAAATATTTCCTCTTTATTTGCCAAAGTTAAATATTCTGTCCCCCCTCCATAACATGGGAACAAATTAATTTGCCAGCAAGTCTTTTACAGTGTCGTTTTACCGAGAAATCGATCAGGAGCGCCGTGAACACGTCGGATCCGCGTCTCTGGCTGCAGTGCGCGCCGCTGACACAGGGGGAACCGATTTTCACAGGGGAACAGAATTTCGCACAACACCTGCTCAAACTTAGTCTCTGCATAGTTTAAAGCATTTGCAGGAAGCTCACTGCAGTGTGCTTTCATTTTTAAATAAAAAGAATGTGCGGTCATTTCCTCACACCTGCACTGATAAATGCCAGTTTATTTCAAAGGTCACTGATACAGCCTCAGTTTGGTGGTGCTGATAATTCAGCATTTAAACTGTTTGTCGTGCAGGTAAAATTATATGGAAAACTTCATCTGCACCGTTAAATAATGAAACAAAGGGTTGGGTGTAGTTATTTCTCTCAGTGAATCATACCAGCTGTGGTATCCATGTGTTTGAGATATACCCAGTTAATTGTTTCCCATCTTCATTATTCATTTATTTAAATATGGCTCATTAATGTTACCCAGAAACAAAGGCGATGCCTTCAGATTTTTAATGTTGTCTGTTATTTCAAACTCGGTGCACTCGATACGACACTGAGGAGCAGCAGCCTGTCACACAGCTGGAAATCTGTTCTGTAGGTCGTCGGGTGGAATAAAAAACAAATGATTTCAGCTCTATAATTAAACTCTGAGAAGCATAAAGCTGCACTGCTGAACTGTTTTATATTAGAATTTTATGGAGCTTTTTGTTTTTAATGTGAAAAGACAGCATCTCTGCTCACATGTGTCCACATTCTGCAGGTTTTAATTTTCCTGTGTTGATAGATGAGTCCTACATGCCTTTGATGCTGTGTGTGTGTGTGTGTGTGTGTGTGTGTGTGTGTGTGTGTGTGTGTGTGTGTGTGTGTGTGTGTGTGTGTGTGTGTGTGTGTGTGTGTGTTATCCTGGTTTCCTCTCTGGCTTTGAAGTGTTTTCTACAGGAAGCTTCACACTGCTTACTCTGCTGAAACATTCCTTCCTGCAATATCCCCCCCACCCCCCAGACACACACACACACACACACACACACACACACACACACACACACACACAGTCTCTGTCTGGCCCCCCCCAATCCCTCCTTTCACACACACTTCAAAGGCAGCAGGATGGGGGTGTGAGGACCTGCTATTCTACAGGTGTGAACTTATTAGAGCTGCCTGTGTGTGTGTTTTTGGCTGTGTGCTTGTTTTAGAATAGAATAAAATAGAATAGCTTTATTGTTATTATATGTCTTTAATTTCTCTGACAGAACCCTCCTAAAGGGATTAATAAAGTTTAATCTAATATAATATAATGAAAAGTATAGAAATAGAATAAGATAAATAAAGAAAACACTCTGCACACATCTGTTAGAATTATATGTACACAGCTAAGAAAAAATATCACAATAAACAAATATACGTATCAGGAATATGAATATAGATGTATATGAGTGATATGGGTATAGATGTGTCAGCAACAGTAGCAGCAGTTTGGAAGGTACTGCACAGTTATAAACATGATTATTGCACAGTTATAAACATGATTATTGCACAGTTATAAACATGATTATTGCACAGTTATAAACATGATTATTGCACAGTTATAAACATGATTATTGCACAGTTATAAACATGATTATTGCACAGTTATAAACATGCACATGATGGAGACATTGACAGACTCCAGATCAGGGTTTGCGGGCTTTCACTGAGCTGAATCGTTTGCCTGAAGGCAGCTGTTCAAACAGGTGATGCGCTGGGTGGGAGGGATCGGTGAGAATGACTGTGGACCTTCTCAGACATCTGACGCCATCGATCTCCTCCAGGGAGGGCAGAGGGCAGCTGACAATTTTCTGGACCGTGTTTATGACCCTCTGCAGAGCATGTCTGTCTTTAGCCGAGCTCCCGGTGTAGCAGGCAGAGATGCAGTACGTGATCACGTTCTTGATGGTAGATCGGTAGACGGTCACCAGCAGCCGCTGATCCAGTTTGTAATCTCTGCTGGGCCTTCACCAACACTGCACTGGTATTGATGGACCAGGTCAGCTCCTCTGATATGTGGACTCCCAGGAATCTGAGGGAGGTCACTGTCTCCACTACATGTTGATGTAGAGTGGTGTGTCATGTCAGCATCATGAAGGAAAGGGGCCTGGTTTGGTTTCTGTGTGGAGCAGGTTGTCAGACACTCCGGCTTCCTCCCACAGTCCACTGACATGGATGTTGTAGAGATGCAGGTATTCAGCTTTTTCCAGTTCTGACAGCATATCTGTTCCTTTGCTTCAGGTATCTGATGATGCTCAGTACTGATCTGATAACGATGTTAAATTCACAAGCTGTCCTGGTAACTTCTTGCCTAGGACTAAAGCAGAGTGTCTAACCGATGGGTGATGCCGCTGTGCCTCCCTGAGTCTGTTACAGTCTGTGGTCCATAAACATGAATTTCAGACTCTGCTCCCAGCATGCTCTGGTCCTAATTTTGCTTTGAAGAGCTAAATGCTGATGCGACTCAGTGGCTGGTGCAGTCCAACTGTTGGTTCTTCAGTGATGCTAATTAACAGTCATGGTGAAGTTTATATGAGTCTAAATACAACGTAATGATGGAGCCGCCACAGCTGGACATAAGCTAACAGCTGGCAGCTCCTGAACATGTTTTCTAATCAGACTCTGACCCTTTTCATCATTTGCACCCATTTGTCAAAGCTGGGCCTACATTACCCACAATGCAGCTTAGCCACTGAGACTTTAGAGGTCTGTGTTAGTTATCGTTGATGTGGCCTGTGAGGGACGGGCTGCAGAAGCCTTGTAAGCTTCACGCCTCCACATTTATTTTAATTGTCCTCAAATTGCTCGATCGTATTTGTTCAGCTCCCTCCAGAGCCGCAGAAGGCTTTTTAATTTTTCATAAATGCACTCATCAAATCTGGCAAACAGACTTTTATGTGTGAGAACAACTGAGCTCGTCTGCATAAACAAATAATATCTTTTCCTATAAAAATGTGTTAAATGTAGGTTTGACATTATTGCTCAAACTCATGAAGTAAACTTCATTTTTTTCTACACCTTCCAGAAACCCGGGAAAAGCCAGAGTGACAGATGATTTAAGTCGATGTAAAATCTCTCTTTCTAGTTAAACATCTGCTGAAGCCATCACATCTGCCTCAGCGGAGGAAGGAGCTCATTCAGCTTCCTCTGTGTCCCGCTCTGGATTCTTCATCCTGCTGTCTCTCTCACCCTGCCATCGTTTTTCAAATGAGGTTTCCACTCTGAAACCACGCCGCATATCCCATCATCCTCCAGGGCTTCGGTGTGTTTTTGGCATCAGGCAGCCTCGGAGGGCACTGCCGCTCCGTAGGCGTCAGATGTGAAACGCGTGTTTTCTGGTTTCTGGCGACTGAAAGGGGCAGAAGGTGAAGCGTGGATGGTGGCGCTCCACCTCTTCCATAAAACAGCTCAGGGAAATATTTTTCATTGCTGTCCTCCAAGGATTTCTGAGGAAAAACTGAGTTTTACAGCTTTAACTTCAGTTACATCCTCTCTGGAAATGTCCTAAACAGTCCTGAGCAGGAGTAAGAGGTAATAAAAGGAACAGCAGGATGCTTTCAAACTCATGCAAAGAACAGTTTTGATTTATCAAGTCGATGTTTGGTCCTTTGGAGTAGTTCTTCTCTTCTCAGGCCCTCTCAGTGTATTTCTGTCTTCATGTAATCCCAGACTGACTGAATGATGTTGAGCTCAGTCTGTGAGATGATCAGTTTCAGGCTTCCCCGTGCATGCACCACATGCACCCCAAGTCTGAACTTTTGCATCTCCATTTGGTAAGGTGAGAACGCAGAAAACGAAACGTTTTTTAACCTGAGAGCTTCGCCATCTAAAGCCCGCAGCGGTTCACGTACTCAGGTTCACGTACTCAGGTTCACGTACTCAGGCGGAGGCTGTACAGCATTTAGAGAAGTGAAAATGTCGGTGTCCTGATGGCCCCTGACATCATCTGGAGTTCATGTGCAAAAATGGCCCGTGACTCATGCTGTAGGATACGTTTTGGTGCAAAGAGACACTGATGGTGTTTAAATGTCTCAAATACCCAGAAACCTTTGCGGTCTTCTTCTATCTTTTATGGCTTTCAAACAGAGAAAAGCTTTGTTGTGAAAGGAATGCAAAAAAGGAAGATGTTAAAACAATAAGAGAAATTAAAATGGAGTTGAGGATAAGGCCCCTTCAGGTATTAAGTGTGCATCACATGACCTTTTCTATAGATTTAGACCTTCACTCACTACACATGTATAGTGTTGCGTCTTTTCAAAGGAAGTCAGGATTTGTCCGGCTCAGAGTTTCTCAAAGGACAAACCGTCACAGCGGGAGTGGAGGAGCTCCTCCTGGGTGAGGAGGAGGAGTCCTGATTGGGGGGGGGGTCATAGAGGAGCAGTCATGCAGGAGGAGGAAGCTGCACGTTTTGTTCTTGCGGTGGGAAATCTCTGGTTGGCTGCTCCCGAGCTCACACTCACACAGAGTTTGCATTGTTGCACCTCTCTTTTGTTTCCAGCTGTTTCTCTCTGGATTTGGTTCAGAGCTGAAATCATACACGAGTTTATGTTCCTTATGTTTATGTTCATTTAACAGAGCAGGACTGAAGAACTGACGGACATTTCCAGAGTTGTTGCTCAAAAGTAGGCTGTGGTTCTTTTTTTAAGGATATGTCACCAGAGTTGGACTCTCCATAAATGAGTCTGTCTCCAGTCTCACCTTCATCACTGCATGTCTGACCATCTCCATCAATGACTGCATGTTCTTTCCCTGGATGGATGCACATTAATGTGGCTTTTAGTGGTCAGTGAGACTGAAACACCACATAGGAACAGTGAAGAGGAAAGCTGGCAGAACAGAGGGTGATTGTGTCCATTAATAGACTTATAAGCATTATAACCCCATCTTTAGGACACAGGAACTACTGAATATTATCTGTAATAGAGCATTCTGTTGTAACTTACACATTCAGACCTAAAGTGTTGCTGGTGTTGGAGGTGATCCTGTGGTGGTGTAACTGTGATAGTGTTCCTCTCAGTACCTTCACACTGAGGTGGAACGATGGTGTGGTGATTCTTCTGACACCACCTTACAGAGAACTGATTTAGTCTGTGTTGATCTCACATCTCGAATAATAATTTGGTACATAGTGTATGTCACCGTGGCAGTGTACCCCGGTAAGAAGTGAACCAAGAAAGCCTCGGGGTTAAATCTGGTGTCGCCTCGCTAAGCCCCAAATTCTGCCTCAGTGCAGGTCTGCGGTGTAACAAGTCAGGGGGTGAATAACGCAGCGTAGATAACCACGTGTTGTTTCACAGTCGAAGCTTTGTGAAGAGATGGAAGGTTTAAACAGATGAACTGTTGTTATTAATATTACTGAAATACGACCAGTTATGCTGCCCTCAGTCTTTGAGGAAATATTTAATGTTTTATCCACGTGTTTTAGACGTTTACTGTTTTATTTACTGGTAAATTTACACACCAAAGCAAAAATGATTCCACTCAGTATAATTGAAGGCAGCCTGAAGCTACAGTTAAGGTGGAATGATTTTTTCCATCCCGCTCAGTGCTCGAGCTGATGTGAATTAATCAGCACACCTTAGATATCACTGACACTTTTAACCGTTCAGCTTGTTTTTATGGGCTGTCTTGTATTAAATATGCTGTAGTGGTGACTGAATTTGAACTGTATTATGTAAGATTCAGTTTGTGAGTTAATATAAACTCTGGAAGTCTCATATGTTGCAGTTTTAAGCTGCGTGCTGAATTGAGGTTCGATCTGACAGTATTTGGTTTTTCCATCAGTGTGAAGCTCAGATTTATGGGGATGAAGCTGAACTCTTTCTCAGTCCGCAGTGAAACTCCCAAAGCACTAAAAATAAATGCTTTAACTCTTCTTCTGATAAAGAACGAAGTCAAACACGGCTCTATTACATGGGAAAGATTCGATCTCTGCAGCACGAATGTGTCCTTATGTGTCCTGACACAACTTTAAAAAACAGGTTTATCAAAGTCGACCAGCTGATGATGATAATTTTAAAGTGCATAATTTTCTCTTGTGTAAAATAGCAGCTTACAGTGAAGGAACGAGGGAAAAGTACAGTGTCAGCGCTGATTAAAGGTCTCCGTCCACCTCAAAAACAGCCTTTTTCCTCCTGTGATGATGATCACGATGATGAGGCAGTGATTCATCAGATCTGACAGCATGGATCTACTCTAAAACTGTACTTTGCACACTGTGAACAAGATCCTACAAGAGCAGAGTCGACTGAATCCAACTGTGACCCGGGGGGGTTGTTATCGGCAGCCGATTGGAGCCTCGTCGTCCCATATGGTAGTGTTTGGAGGTGCGTGTTTGTCTGTAAAAGGCAGGAAGACATTAAGAGGAACAGGGCTGAGTTTTTAGCCCTGAGGCCTTTGCATGAACAAGACCCTCATCAGCTTCACACAGTCTTTGTGTGGGAATAAAATCCTCAGTGAGCTTTTAAAGAAAATAAAAAGTTAAGGTGACTTTGTTCAGTAGGTGCCCTGAAGGAGCACACTGGAAGCAGAAAATAGCCTCAAAGAATTGGTTTGTACAGCGTCTCGTCTGTCCACGTGAGAAAACAGCAGATACTCAGACAGGGTGAGAAGTCAGCATCACAGAAAAGTAAGAGGACATGAGTAAAAATATATTAAAAATATCTTAATAATGTCAACATAGTTATTATGATAGGAGTAATCCAACTGTGTTTCACTCAGAGGGAAAGGATATCATGTCCCGACACATGTAAACATACTTCATTCTTGTTCCGGCTGAACTAATTAAGGATTTCTTGGACTCAATCTGAACGAATATTTATCGAGTAAATAAAACAACAGCTAGAACCTTTGAAGGTAGAAGGTAGATTGTTTTCACCAATGTAACAAATTAAACTGGCTCAAAGTATCTACAGATCACCTTTTCGTCACCTCATGCTTCTTTATTCCCAGTATTGTCGCAGTCACTGATTTTCAGCAGATCAGAGCTCGGACCCTCCTGTTTACGGACAGCTGACAGGAGCCGGCTAACCAACAACAGCTCATTATAAGCTAACATTATGCCAGCTAATGTCCTAAAAATCACAGTCTCCCCTGATAAACAGTAGTGATGAGGAAATGAAGCTTTTGTGAAGCACTGAACCACTTGAACAATTGTTTGGAAAATAGGTTCATTACTCGAAGCTTCAATTATAGCGCCCTCTCCTGGAAAAGTGCAGTGCTTTCAATTACACACCTGCACGCACACGCTTCACACCTCAATGATCTGAAGCATCTTTGCATTGTTTGAGGCGCACACGTTATGACCAATTATCATGATATCAGGTTCTATTTACAAATAAAGATGGATGAATGTGTGTTGTGTTATTGAGCAGAGTGCTGGGAAGACATGGCATTAACTGGCTGTGCTTGTGTAACTACCGCTTTTGCGTTAATCTTGATATGACAGCGTCCGTCATCACGTTGAAAGGACGAGCCAGCAAAGGTTGTCTTTAATTCATAACTCAGCAGTAACTGTTGGCCTTAACACTAAAACTGCACGAGTATGAACCTGGCTGACTGTCTCGCTCCTTCACTCGTAACCAGCGAATCACCTGAACCAGTCACGTGATTCATTCCGAGAACGAAGCAGTCGCTGCTTCGGACGTCATATGTCATGTGATTTTTTTCGTCCTGAAGCAAGCTTCGAAGCAGTGGTTCTCTGGAGTTGTAAGCCCAGGGTTTGAAAGACGTATTGAAGCTTCGGGTTCACACTCTCATCACTAATAATTCACACAGCATATGAGAGTTTATGTGCTAAGTGTCATGCTAAGAGACATCCACAACATTGGATCCACCGCCAAGAAAGTTTCAGCAGCCGGGCTAACCGCAGCTAACAGTAGCTAAGCACAGCTAACAGTAGCTAACCACAGCTAACAGTAGCTAACCGCAGCTAACAGTGGCTAACCGCAGCTAACAGTGGCTAACCACAGCTAACAGTAGCTAACCGCAGCTAACAGTGACACTTGCTAAAACAGCAGCAGTTACCGACAGAGAAGTCCTGGAAATCCTCAACAACTCACCACAGTATCGCTGCCATCGGACAGAAGTGAGCCTCTGTGACTCATCGACTCGTTTAGAACTTTTCCCAGAGTTTTCCCGGCCTCCTCCAGAGTAAAATAGCCGTGGATGTCTCGGGAGGTAAGCTCTGATCTTTTTGGCACAACACCGGCCACAGTGTTTGAGGGGGGCTTGGGAGTTAAAGCGTAAAATATCATAAAATAGCTAATTAACACCTGTTTTTATTCCTGATTTATTGCTAAGTGTTGATATTATTAAAATATGTCGAAATATAGTGCGTACAAAAACGTTTTTATACACAAATAGCAGCAGAAACATGCCGGCCGGCCAGGCTGTTATGGGGAAACACAGGGCGGCAGGTGTTACACCAAATTCTGCGACCCATCATATTCTGCGACCACAGGGGGCGATAGCGTACATCCCTCTGCATGTACGTGCTGAATACCAGCGAGAAGGAGAATCTTATAAATCGTTTGAACCCCTTCCCAAAAAAGTGCTTGGAAACATTTATTTATCATTTACCAATTTATAGAAGGATGGGTAGTAGTGGGTTTATGTATTTCAAATGATAGAATAAAAGCATTCAATGCAACGGTCCGTCCAGCTGTGTTCAATGTCAAATAAAAAAAATGCATTTTCTTCGTCAATGCGAACGAAATAATATTCCGTAAGGTTTACAATCTCCTGTTTTGGTGCTTACGCAGTTTACGTAAATAGTCTCCTTCTCGCTGGTATTCAGCACGTACATGCAGAGGGATGTACGCTATCGCCCCCTGTGGTCGCAGAATATGATGGGTTGCAGAATTTGGTGTAACACCTGTTCCCACTGCTGTGGGGCACAGAGGGTTAAAACACACACAGGACTCAGATTTATTTAGAGCATTATTATTATTATTATTATTTTACTGGTACAGTAACCATGTGATCGTTCATGGAACTGTGGCTTCTAACTGCGGTGAACTGTTAGACCTCCACTGGCATGGCAGTGGGTTGGTAGTCTGGAGATCCTCATCTTCATGTTGTAGCTGCCTGTTGTCACCTGAGGGCAAGGATTTGTGGCATTTCCCATTTCCTGTGGGCTACTCCTGTTTATGTTTATGATGGTGGTCCTTCGGCTAAGAAGGCTGAAGCTATAATCACGGGATCTAGCCAGAAAGAAAATCCCAGCCCGGCGGTACCCCGGGTATCGGTTGGTATCGGCCACTTGCTAATTGTGGTAATAGCGAACAGTTCCGCAGGTTTAGTGATGACGTATTAACCGTGGTTCCGGTTCCAAGCATTTCCTGCGCCAGATGAGGCTCTCTAATGTGCTGCAGAGTTTTGTCTCATGTTTTTTTTTCCTTCTTAAATCAACACAAGCCCTGAAAACCTATGCTATTCATGTGTAGCACATCTTTAAGCTTAGTTTTAAAAACTCACAATATAAACTACAGCTCATGGGCTCACGGTGTCCCAGACACACACATATTTGAACACTTCAGAAAGGAATCACTCTCAGGCCAACTATGATTTCAGTGTGGACATCAAGTTTAGCATCAGGGTTTGTTTCATAGTGAGTAATTCAAACCACACAGCAGCATTAATGACTAACCTCGTGTTGTGAATGGGATCTTTCAGATGTTCTCTCGGCTGAAGTTTGGTCATCTTCTTCCTGCCATATGAAGGCGTCTGTCTGCCCTCGATATGAAATTGAACCCTCCATCCTCCACCTTCCCTTAGCTAATGTGGTTGTGTTAGCCTAAATTAGTGTTTTAGGTCTTCAGAAATGCTTCACTCACAATGTGACGTCATTGTTAGATTGAAACTGACTTACTTGCAGCTCGCATTGATGCTTGGATGTTAAACTTTATTCTGACACCTGGGAGAACAGCAACACTGAGAGTTTGGACTGTTTTTAACCCTGTGGTGCCTCAGACTTTGTTTGCTTCAGGGAATTCACAGGCCATTTGGATGCGGAAGTAGCTAATGACAGCTGAGTTAACGAGCAGATAGAGACCAGATAACATGACCGTCTGTATGAAGTCAAACCAGGTTCCATCTGTTTTTGTGAGCACAGTGCACCCCAGTACAGCTTATTCACAAAACTGAGGGAAGTCTGAACATTTGGACCTGAGCTGAATGAACTGCAGCTTGATGGACATTTATAAAAGCAGAAAAAAATGTACATGCTGTCTAAACACAAGTAACTGAATATGAGCTTCAATTGAACTGCACTGTGAAATCTTTGATTTAATCTGAAACTGTATGATCGATAAGCGAGCAGCATCATGAGTGCCTGACAGGCGCTCTGCTCTGCAGGCACTTCAGTTCATTGTGGAGCTCTAATCCGCCTCCCCTGGACTGAACTCTTGTTTATGCTTCAGCCCATGAGGAGTATGTTGATTAGAGGTCAGCTGGGAGTTTGTCCCCACATCTGGAACTGGTCTGGCTGCCCCAAACAAAACGAGGCAGAGGAGAAGTCTGCTACGTGAACCTTAAAAGCTGTAATTGAAGAAGTTCCTGTCTAATCAGATCCCTTCTCCTCTTCTTTCCTCCTTCCTTCCCTTTTTCCTTCCCCGCAGGCTCAGTCATTACTTCTCCCATCATCCTTTACTCCCTTCTTCTTCTCCTCCTTCCTCAGATCCTTCCCTCCCTCCTGTGCTCTGATTAATTACTGCTTCAACTAACTGAGCCTGCAATTAGCTGTCTGATTACCACAGGAATTGATTGTGTGTTTGTGTGTGCGGTTTGGGGATTCCCGAGGGAAATTCAGATTTTCTTCAGAGGTTTTAGGTTTTGTTTATGAATTCGCAGTGCTGTTTTTGTTGTTCTCATCTTAAAAAGTGAATATTTTTGTGCATATGGATGCTAAACAGCTGCTCCTCCATTCATTTATTGTGAGCGATAATGAACTTCTTTTATTTTCGGTGTTTTACTGATGTGACTCAGTCTGCTTGGGCCTTAGGGGTGTGTGTGTGTGTGTGTGTGTGTGTGTGTGTGTGTGTGTGTGTGTGTGTGTGTGTGTGTGTGTGTGTGTGTGTGTGTGTGTGTGTGTGGGGGAGAAGCATAATGATTATTACTAGTGAGAAACACCTGGCAGCAGGAAAGAAGAAAGCTTTTTCTGTGTGTGTGTCTGCTGTAAAGTATTAAAGTGTGACTGGTGGTGGTTTAACTGGCGGTGAAGAGGGGCAGAAATAGTTCATTAATTCTGAATTCTCTAAGTTAGTAAAAAGTCCAGGTGTTTTTACACAGCTGGCTCACTCCTCGGAGGACAGTCGAAGAGTCGGCATTAGTTTCAAATCTGCTCGGTCGTAGCAGGAAGTCAACGAGACAACTTTTACTAAAGATCGAGGTTTCCTCGAGTGTCCAGAGGTAACCGCAATAAAGTACAGAAGCTTGTTTTTGCCACTAAAGAGAAAAAACTCCCATCAATAACTCAGTTATGGGTAGCAGAAACATTTTTTGTTTCAGTGGCAGAAACAAGCTTCCATGTTAAAGTGCTGGGTGGGTAACGAGCTGCATAATGGTATGAATTTATGGTTAAATCTAGCTTGTAGTGCTTTGAGTGGTCGGTAAGACTAGAAAAGCGCTGCACAACTGCTGTAAACTTCCAGTTCTTGTCTTGTAAATGAAGTGCACCCCTTCATTTGATCAGGTTTGTTTACTTTTGACACAAATGTGCTTCCATACAAACTCAGCTTTTTGTGGGTCGGTGTAAAAACATCAGGAAGTCTGTTTTTCCCGTCCTGTCAGTGAAAAACTTTCCCCTTGATTTTAATTAGCCCCTCAATTCACACTGCCAGCAGGACGTGTGCGCACACCACACCATATAAACTACTAAAGGTCAAAGTGCAAACAGCAGAGGCCAACTTAAAGCACAGCATACAATTAGAGTGAGCTTTGTGTGTACGTTTGTGTATCTCTGAGGACAATTTTTAGGGGATTTTTGTCATTGTTGTGTTGCCTTTAAGTGTTTAAAGAGCTGGGGAAGGAGGGACTTCCCACGTATGTAATTAAATGTGTCTGTGTGTGTGTGTGTGTCTGTGTGTGCGTATCGATGGGTTGTAGTTGTGAGGCACAATGGCTGCTAACAAACAGGGCACACCTCGTGTAACACTCACACAGACTCAGCTGGGTGTCTGTTTGATTGGATTCAGGTGTGTGTGTGTGTGTGTGTGTGTGTGTGTGTGTGTGTGTGTGTGTGTGTGTGTGTGTGTGTGTGTGTGTGTGTGTGTGTGTGTGTAGGTCGACATGAAAACAGGGTCAAAGCTGTAAAACTGCTGAAACAGGCTGAAAGACGCCTGATGAACGTCCTCGTCTTTGTGTGGGGACAGAAAGGGCTTCTGGGTAACTGTAGCTCACAGGGGAGCTGATGTTCATGCCTCGGCTTATCTCACTGCTCATCATGTGTTATTCTATCTGCTGCTCTTTGTATTAAATAGACCTCATGGGTGAGGTTGTAAGGATATCCCAGTCCCATCAGTTTAATGGCGCTGACCTTTCTCAGGCGCCGCTTTCAGCTTACAGATATGTAACTGGCATTTTTTATATCTGTGAGAGATCCACTGTTAGCACCATCTTAAGGCCAAGTCATGATTTTCATGTGTGTGTGTGTGTGTGTGTGTGTGTCTGCCCAGTTTGAGACCAGGCAGACTGGAAAACAACTAAATGACATCTGAGATCCATAAAAAGATGATCGGCCTTAAAATGTGTTGAGTGTTGATGGATTTGTCTGAGGGTGGATTCAGACGCTGTGGAAACACCGACGACAAAGAGCTGAAGGAACCCTGAGAACCTGAAAGTTGAGTCTTTGTCAGATCTGTGAGCAGCAGTGGTTCCTCATGTTTAAAGCCTCTCTCTCCTTCTCTCTCTCAGGTGCTGTCTGGTCCAGATGGAGGCCGCAGGCCGGCCGTCACCTTCAGAGCCGACAGTGAGTTTTGTTAAACTTTGTAAAGTTGCATAAATTGACAGGAAATTCGAGCACACAGAGTAGGTTTCCTCCAGCTTGCAGATTGCATCATCTGCATCAGATGTCCTCTTTTAAAGTTCATCACTAATGTTCATTTCAAAAATACTGCTCATTTTTCCTGGGTCGTAGTGCAGCCTTGGAGTTTGCCCTCTGTGTAAGACGAGCTGTTTCAGCTCTTCTGCCCTCAAAGGCAGCGTTCTTCTGATTGGCTTACCCTGGCAAACAGAAGGTTTGAACGGCAGGTCGGTGGAGTTGTGCCCGAACCCGAGAGTTTAGAGCAGTTTAAAGTCTGAGCTTCAGGCTCACAGGGATTAGTTGTATATAACAGACCTCATTACTGGAACAGGTGATATATGACAGAAAATACTGAAAGCAAAGTGGCGCCCTCTCGATATTATCATGACTGTAGGCAGGTCTGATTATTCCTGCTTTACCTAGCTTGAATTTCCAGGCATTTAGGTAACACTATTCCAAATAAAATCATATTATAATATCAGACCCGGAAGAGAGAGCGCATTTCTAATACAAGCAGCTAGATGCATAGGAGGCGGGAATCTTTTTGCCTCTGAAACTCCTCCACAGGTGAGACCGGCTCCTCGGAGGGAAACCTGAAATCTTTCACATGGATCGAGTCGGTCCTAAAAAAGTGTATTCAGTCTTATTTGGCATGAAAATCTGCAAGAGTCCTCGCCCACATCATAATGACCCTCCTCCTCCTCCTCCTCTGCCTCCTCCCCCTCCTCCTGCCCCCCACCCCCCTTTGTTCTTTTCGGTGTAAAAGTCAAGTTCCTGAGCCGTGGCCGATCCCTGCCTCCCGTCTTTGTCTGTGACCATGAGCGAAGAAAAGCTTTCAGATCCCACTTTGTGTGTGTGTGTGTGTGTGTGTGTGTGTGTGTGTGTGTGCGCAGTGTTTTTGCAGCCCCTGCAAATAACAGCTGCCTGCAGTTTAACTGTTCTAAAGAAAATGATCAGTTATGATGAGGAACATTAAATAAATGTAATTATATTCAGGTGAGTAAATAAATAAATGACTTAAATGGAAATCTCAGTTTAATTTGCATCAGCTGTACCAGAGAGGTGATGTGATTGGTTTGTTAGCACTCAGGGATTTATGGATGGATCTGTGTGGATATTTACGTGGAGTGAGGCGAGTGCAGCTCATCGAGGAGTTTGTAGAGATTCGCTCTTGTTGTGGGGCAGGATAAATATCACAAACATATCAAATTTAAATAAGAAAGATTTGAACCGTCTGAATCCAGGGACTCATGGGTGGAGTGGAGAGGATCTTCAGACTAAGTGGAGGCATTCAATCAGTTTCATCTCATAAATATAAGAAGAGCTCCTGGAAACTTCTGTGAGGTCAAGAAATAAGTTTAGACGTTAGTTTGAAGTCATATATGAGGATCTGCAGCAGGTTTCTGTGGTCTTGGTAAAAAAGTGATTGTAGATTGAATCTGGTATCAGATTGGCTGATTGAAGGTTTCTGCTGTGACTGCCGTTCCTGTCTTCACTGAGCTGCTTCACAGTTTTCCCAGTTTTCCCAGAAAGTTCTCTTTATCCGGACGGAGCGTTTTCAGAGGGAGAGACGTTTCGTCTCTTTTTCAGCCTCAGAGACTGAAGGACTCGCCTGGGGGGGTGACAGGAACGTCTCTCCCTCTAAAAACGCTCCATCCAGAAGAATAGAACCGGGATGAGTGAGCGTGCATCGATGCAGTTCAGTTTTTGTTTGTCTGATCCTAAAGTCCACCTGCGGACGCAGCCAGGTCAGCTGTTTCCTCGAGTTTCATTCAGACGGATTTCGATCAAACCAAAGTGCATCTTTAGCTGCAGGACGTTTCTCTCGGTATCCATCAGTCTCCTCTGAGGCTCGTCCTGTGAGCTGCTTCCTGATTTTCATTCAGTCTAGTTTAAACGCACATGATGTCAGCAATAACGTGGAGGTCAGAGGTCAGAAGGTCGTGTGACTTCTTAAGATTAGATGAAATGAAAACACGCTTGGAGCCGAAGTGAAGCGCAGAGGTGCTTTAGCATGACAATTGGTGTGTGTGTGTGTGTGTGTGTGTGTGTGAGACACACCTCAGTGCTTCGAGGATGAAGGCGAGCCAGAGGCTTCCTCTCTCACACTCACTCTGTTTGAGGTGATGTCATGGGGATTATAAAGCAGGGTGACCTTTGACCTCCAGTAGGTTCCTAATGAAGGACTGAGAGGTCAGCAGCACTTCGAGGCTCGATGATTTTGTTTATAATATGTTTGCTACACACACCATCCGGCTGTGAGCTCTTCAGACAGCAGTGCAGTGTGTGTCATGTCTCCTCTGTAGCTGTAATTTACAGATGGACCCTGAAGTGCACACATGCAGACAGTCATTAGTTACTTGGAGTTATTTCTCCAGAATATTAAACCGGCTCTTTCAGGTGATCTCAAACCCGGCGCCCCACTTCCTTCTGTAACTGAGGCTGAAATATGAAGCCAGTGAGCTTCAGGGCTTGGCAGTGAGCAGGTCCCTCAGACCTGCACAAACCCACAACAAGAAGTGCGATTGTGTAGAAGTCCAACCTTCAGCTCCTTTGATGCAGGACAAACAGTTTCCTGATGAGAGGACAGGTTTAGGCTCTTTGCTGCTAGTTTAAGCTCTTATTAATACAACATGATCATTTTCTAAGTTATTGTCCCCATTAAAGCAAAGAGAGGATAAAGAAGGGTGTGACCTGTGACCAACAAGTTCACCGATAAGCGTGCAGCGACCTCCAGCTCCTCACAGTGGTTCACGCTCAGATTCTGGGCTGCGTTTTGTTCCAGTTTTGTTCACTCTCTGCTTATTCGTGGCATCTGCTTCACAAGGATGGCAGCTGAAGATGATACTTCCACAAACACATGATGGCCATAACATGAAACTGTGGGGATGGAGATGCATGAAGAAAAGGAGCAGGCAGCTGTGATGATCTCCTTCAGCCTCCTCTTCTAAGAGGGCTACAGGAGGAAGAAAGGGAGCAGCTAAGGAAAATGTTTGCAGTGACCTTTGACCCTCTTTTTGTTCTTCTTTCTTTACGCTGCTTTGTTTTATAAACTCTGACACTGAAGATTATGGAAGGAGGAAGAGGAGCAAAAAACTGCTGCCTTCCTCTCCTCCATGCATCCTACAGAGGATGGAGGAAGAGGAGCAACCAGCTGTGACCTTCTCCTTTAGCCCTGAACATGACCCCGCTTTGAGGAGGATGATGAGGCGTGAGGAAGAGGAGCAGTGACTCGTGTCCCCTGCTCTTCTAACGTCCTCTCATCCGTCTCCATCCTTTATAAGCTCCTCTCCTCTCTCCCATCCTCTTCCTCCTCATCCTCACCTCTGTCAATAGATGTGAGCAGGAGGAAAGGGGAGCAGTCAGTCGTGTCTGAGTCCACGCCTCCTTTCTTTCTACATCCTAAGTCCATCTTTTCTCCTCCGATCCCTCTCGGTTCATGGCTGGCTGCTCCTCGTCCTTCGTCCCTCCATCTTCGTCTTTCTCAAGATAAACGGGAGGAGGCAGAATGACAAAACCTACGGCGACTGAATTAATGAAGGTGTGGTTAATAAAATATTTCTGACAGATCGCACAGCTGTGGAACCTGCTAACAATGTGTCATAGTGTCTCCTTAGAGTGTTAGCTGAGCACTTCATCTGTATTTATATAGATAAAAATATACACTCCCCTCCAAACGTACTGGAACAGTGAGGCCAGTCCCTTTATTTCTGCTGATATCAGCTTTTATCTGAACCCACCCACTTTTCTTGTAGGCAGAAGTATTGGAGCATGTGACTGACAGGTGTGTCCTGTTACATTGATTATTCAAACAGTAAATAGTGCTGAATGTCTCGGTTTCAGATTTGGGTTCTGCCTGTGCAGACTGCATTTATAGTCAGAGGAACCAGCATGAGACCAGAGAGCTGTCTGTGGGTGAGAAACCAGCAGCTGTGATGCTGAGAGAAGATGGAAATCAATCAGAGCCACGAACAAACATTAGCCATAACCAGTACGACCGTTTGGAACGTCGTCACAGGTGCACTAAGTAACAGAACGAGGCAGGAAGCGAACGAGGCAGGAAGTGAATGACTTGAAAACTTTGATGCTTTTTCCAAACTCCGCAGACTCTGTGTTACTCGGCTAGCTTACTTGGCATAAACAGATTTTACTGACCAAACTGACTAGATGGAAGGTACAAATTAACCTCCTTGTTATTTAATAAATTGTACATGTGTCAGATAATTTTATTACAGTGCTTCAAAAGCACCAATAGCACAAAGAGTCCAGTTGAGTGACTCAAATTAGTGGCAGTAAGGTGAAGGTTGAATGGAGGCTAAAATCTCTCTTTTTTTTGAGGCAGGCTGTAAACATGTTTATCAAAAACTCTTTGGGGCTGCCTCCAGTGGCCAGAAGAGGAACTGCAGCTTTGGCAGCACAGTGGCCTATGCGACTGTTTTTATAACTGCTGATTAGGGCTGCAACGATTCATCGATTAACTCGATTAAATCGATTCTAAAAATTTATCGACACAAATTTACTGTGTCGATGCTTCGTTTAAACTCTGCCGCGCTCAGCTGTCTCGGTGTAAGCGGCGCTCCTCACTAGCATTAGCAGCATTAGTGCTGACGTTTTTTTGTGGGTTTATTGGGGGCTGGCAAACCAACATAGAACTGCATTACCGCCACCTACTGGACTGGAGTGTGAATCACTCACGTACACACAAGCACACATTCTAAAAAGCTCTCCGTCGCTGCGATGGATTTCATTTAACACAGAGTGGATCATCTAGAGTTGCCACCTGTCTCGTAAAATACAGAACCCCGTATGTTACGGGACTCCGTGGAATACGGCTCCGTAACATGCCGTGTTCCGTACTTTACGGGACGGGTGGCAACTGTCGCTGACATGCATTTCCACGCCTCCACTGCTCTCTGTGTGTCTGTGTGTGTTGTGCTCGCTGAGAATTTCAGCTGCTATTTTTGTCTTTACTTCAGCTGTAGCTACCAGAACTGGTTTGCTAGCGAGCGCGGGCCATTAGCACTAGCGATGGTTCTGTACCGGAAGGCCCGCCCCCCAGGACCGAGGGGCTCCTTCAAAATATTTTTTATACTTTAATCCCTTATTAGTGACTAAATATAGACCTGCAGTAGAAACGTATTTTCGAGAATGCTTGTGAATACAAAGCATTACACCATTACTCACACATGCGCCATGGCTCCCGCAGCCACTAGTTTTTCAAAACACTCATAGCAGGCAGCGGTTTTAACTGCGCAAGCGCAAAGAGGCGAAGCTGTGACGGTGAGCTCAAGTAGTGAAAAAGGAAACATTTTCCAGCGTCCAAAACAGCAGCTTTTTCTTTTAGTAACCACCATTAAATCTGTGAAACAGCTGGAGGTCCTTCATCAAGCACCTGATCAGCAAGTGTTAAGGTGAAGAAAAGAGAACTTTGTAGCTGCTCCATTCACCGCTGTTTGTTCACATGGCGAGAAACTGCATTACGGAAGTTAAAATATGCAGATAAACTGTTAATAAAAAAAGTATTTCTTATCCGATTACTCGATTAATCGCTGGAATAATCGATAGAATACTCGATTACTAAAATAATCGTTTTATGCAGCCCTACTGCTGATTAATAAAGTACACACGTGTTCTTTATTATAAATTTGTTATTATTTGTCATCTTGATTCCAAGTTATTATCTGGGTTATTTTCTGTGTGAGTTAAAATTTTGATGGCAAACATGGTGAAAAACAAGCTTTCATATCTGACCCGGTGCTCTGGAAACTATGAAATCAGTAGATCCATAACCTTCATGCAGGAATGTGGAGTTCAGGCTGGATGCTGCTTAAAGGCTGTTAATGACAGTCTTTGATCTTTACATTGTTAATCAGGCTCAGATTTCTGTGTAATCTGTGTGTGCTGCTGTTAATCTGTCCATGTCTCCCTCTCTCTGCAGACTGCTCCTTAAACTACCCTGTAGGGAAACACGTGATCCATGAGGTCACCAACGTTTCCTTCAGCCATCTGTCCTGCGAGGATCAGGCCGCCGTGGTCGTCCAGTGGTCTGCGAGCCCACTAGGTCTGTTTACCTGTCTGCCCGCCTGTCTATCCTCCAGAGAGACGGTTTTAGGGGGAAAGTTGAGGGAGGAGGAACGAGAAAGTTCAAAGTGCTCAAATCCGTAAGCGTACCCAGCTCCGTGCGAGTGTGTCGCTTTGATCGGGGCCGGAAAGAGGGGGAGAGAGGATCGCATCTCACACAACAATACGGCGATTTGACCGTGAAGGAATGTGTGTGCGCTCGGTGTAAGGTGAACCTCTGCGCCTCTCCCTCTGTGACAAAACAGCCTGTTGTTGTTCTCACACAGAGAGCTCCCTGAAATTCTCCATGTCATGCTCACATGTCGCCAGAATTCCTCCTCCAGGATCTGCACGGCTTAAAGCTGCCACACAGCAAAACCTTTACCAACAAACCCAGAAGTAGTCTGAGGTGCACGGCGGTGCCGGCCCCCCTCTGAGGCTGAACTCCAACACGAACACGGGAATGTGCAGATTAAAATGAAGCACGAGTAAAACTCCAGTTAGGATTCTGTACTTCAGCTGCCCCGTCTGTTTCACATGTAATAGTTAACTGTAGTGAGGGACTGGTTCGCAGTGTCAGCATGAATCGGACTGTGGAGGTTGGACTCCACCAGCTTCCCTTCGATCCTGTTCATCACTTTCATGGACAGACTTTCTACGGGGTGGAGGTTCTCAGGTTTGGAGGTCTCAGGATCTCCACTTTTTGCAGATGATGTTTTTCTGTTGGCTTCAGTTTACATTTGGGTGCAGCTGAGTGTGAAGTGGCCGGGATGAAAATTAGCTCTTCCACTTCTGAGGCCGTAGTTCTCAGCCGGGAGAGGGTGGAGGGCCCACTCTGGGACGTTTTGTGGGGTGGGATTTTGGGTTTTTTTGAGGTGAAGAGGGAGCAGAGCGTGAAAGCAAAGCTGGTTGCTCTACATTTCCACCCTCACCTGTGGTCACAAGCTGCAGGTAGCAACCTAAAGACTGAGACGCAGGACACAGTGGGGAGATACTTCTGTAGCCAGAAGAGCTGGAGGAGGTGGCCAGGGAGGGGTCTGGGAATTTCTGCTTAGCATCATCACACTGCACTGAGCCTAATCTTAGCTTTTAAAGGGCCCAGCTGAGTAGGAGGTTCACACCAGGATCTCTCTTCCTGTGAGGCGGTGAAACCACTGCAGCACCGTGCCACGATTCGAACCTGTGGACGAGTCTAAGTTCTTCGTCTGCCCACGTAAAAACATCATCCCTAAGCCGAAGGAACGCGCTGTAGAGGGGACGTTATGAGTAACACTGACCGTAGACGGTATCGCCCAGATATTCATGTTTCTGGTATCAATATTGTACTGAACAAAGTCTGAGGGACGATTATCTAAATGTATGCTGAAGAGAAGAAAGGAAAACCAACAGATCAGACGTCTCAGCGCTGCTGCTGCTGAGAAAAATGTCCACGACTCTGAGAGACGTGTTCTCAAATCCGCCTGAAGACAGAAAAACCTGCTCTGCTGCTTCTGTCTGTCTTTCAGAGCTCGGAGGAAAAACACGTCCGCTCGATGTACAGGTATAATTAAAAGACAGATGTGCTTTCAAAGAGGAGGGGAGCAAACTCAGGAGGGGAGGGGGTGAAACAAGCGGAGGAGGCCAGGAGAAGTGGACGGGGGACAGGAAACAAGGAGGGCGGAGATGGGAGGAGATGCATGCAAATGCAGGAACAAAGAGCGGAGGGGAGAAAAGGGAGCAGCAGGGGGATAGGTGGAAATATGAGGAGGGGAAGGGAAGAAGGAAACTAGGCTAAGTGTGAGGGGAGGAAGCCGTGAATTAGCTCTACGTGACCTGATACTGTTTCTGGTGCCGTGTGTTGGGGTTTCAAGCAAACTGATCTCATATTAAAAAGTGACACAAGCATCAGATCCTCACAGAGAATCACGAGCACAGCCATGATGCCCACCTACACCTGCAGTGTACAGTAAGGCGTAGTACCAGGTATCAAACACAAGCAGACCTCAGTCAGTCTTACCTGGAAAAAACACCTTGAAAGATTTAATAAGCCTATGAAGGAGAAATAAGTTATAATACAGTCATTAAAGGTCTTTAACCTCCCAGCTTTAAAGTCCATGTAAGAGTACCACAGGTGAGCGGTCCACCTGTGGCCACGCCTGCAGCCTCTGAGTCTCCTGCTGTGTGCTGCATGGCAGAAAGGTGCCCCCCCCCCCCCCCCCCCCCCCCCCCCCAGGTGATCCCAATACTGACTGAGGTTCATGCACAGAAGTGTGCAGCATGTGGCACAAGACATCAGGTGGCTGCAACAAACACTGCTGAGAGAATGTGTTACATGAACGTTCGTCCTGCTTTCATGCAAAGGCAGCTCCACCGTGACACCAGCTAAAAATCCCACCGACAGTCAAAGGGGTCCTAATGCAGCAGAGATGGGAGGAGCAGAGAAAAGGGGGAAAGGAGAGATGAAGTGCAGGAAACAAGGAAAGGCAGAGAAGAGAATAAGAGGAAGGTAGGAATGAAGCAAAGAGGTTTTAATAGGAGTGGAAGGAGGAGGAATTTGGTGAAGAGGGAAAAAAACAGGTGGGAACAAGGAAGGGAGTAAAGACTTGGAGACACAGGTGAGGACAGAGGAGGAGAAAAGCTGGATGCTGATGTGGCGGCGCTGAACTTCGTGTTGCTTCTCCGCAGGGATTGAGCACATTAAAGGCTTCAGAGTTTACCTGGAGGACAAGAATCCAGAAGGGAAACAGTGCCAACACCTCATCCTCAAAGACCCGCGACAGCTCAACTTCTCCCACAGGAACACGGTAGGACAAACACTCCCAACTGCTGGCTTTTCCCATTCCCCACGGTGACACAGAGCTCCCAGGATGCAATGCTTTTCACACATGTAAGCGTTACAGTGTCTGTCCACCCAAATACATTCAGTGAAATGAAGCAGATATGCATAAACAGGTGGAATACTCGTATTTCCTCCTCTTTTCCAAAATAAGGATTGTAATTAACATTATTGTGGGCTTGCCTGGAGCAGTGTGACAGAGAGCTCAGGTCTCCGTGAGGCTGTAAGTGCACATTAGGCCATAACGGCGGCAGTTTGACTCAGTGTGCAGACCTCAGAGTTGGTTTTTGGCCCTCGTGTCATATGAAATGAATCCAGCCTCCTTGGTGGTTTTAATCAGTCCTTTCCGCTCCATGCTGGCTGGCTGTGTAATAACCTGACTGTAATATACTGTAAGAGGCCAGAAACACAATCTGCGGTCTTCATTCTTCCAAAATATCATCATTTTAGGACACTGACAATAAACTTACAACTGCAGATAAACACTCGAATCCTTGAAACATCTGTGGCCCCGAAGGCTCGAAATAATCACCACACGGTGTCAGGCCGGCTCACTGAGTCACGCTCCTGTCGAGCTGTTGGATTTAATGAGTCCAGCTATATGCGCTCGTTACAGTCTGCTTTTTATCTTTTTTATTGCTTTTAATTAATGCATGCCCACAGCCTGCAGATCAAACCTGCTGGCACGATGATCTCAGTGTTCCTGAAGAATAAATGAATGTGTTTTATTAGCTCAGATATTTGCTCTCACTGCTGAACTATACGCTCATTTAGTTTCTTCCTCTCCTCTGAAGACGGTCGCTCACCATTTTCTTCAGATTTGACTGTTTTTTGTTTCCTATCTCTTCATGTTTTCCTCACAGAAGCTGAGCAGTCAGCCGTTCGGCGGCTTGAACTTTGACACCGACTACATGGTTCGCATCGTTCCCTTCCCGTCTCTGATGAACGAGAGTTTCTTCCCTCCATCCTTCCTCAGAACTAACTGTGAGTCCCGCACGCCTCGCAGCAGACACCAGCGATGATTAGAAAAGGTGCCTCCATCAGACCAGTTCATCTTACTGGTCCAAATCACAGCAACAGTCGCCTCAAGACTCAGCAGGATTGGAGAGAAATCCCCTGTGAGCATGCACTAGGCGACAGTGGGAAGGAAAAACTCCCTTTTAACAGGAAGAACCCTGCAGAACGTGGCTCAGGGAGCCTAACAGCTGGTTAGAGGTGGTGGGGGGGGTTAATGCAGAATGATGGTCCCTTTTTAAATGATTGTCCCACTGAGAGTCCAAAGGGAGCATAAAGCAGGGTGTGATTAGACATGAGGCTACCTTTAGGATAGACAGGTGTCCATACACACTGTGTCATTAACAACAACATGAACAAAAACAGCTTTGTTTCCATAAACTGTGTTTATGTGCCTCCATGATGGAGTCAGGTGGATCCTGGACATGCTCAGTAAATGCTAGAAGCACGATAAAGCAGAAGTGCTGCCACACTGACAGATTTACTGCTCTGGGCTCTCCACCAGCTTTTTGGATCACAAGACAGAACATGTAGATGGCTTTCAGTTGGGTTTCTCACTCAGTGCTGAGCCAGGCTGGTTTCTGTGACAGGAAACTGAAGCCTTTTTAAACACAACCGAGGCTGCACAATGAGAACAGTAAAACAAATTGTGTAACCTTGTGTGTGTGTGTGTGTTTTCCCACAGCGTGTGAAGTGCTCCTTGGATCAGACAACCTGGTCTGCAAACCATGTAAGTTCCTCGGTGTCGTCGTCATAACCAGAGCCACATGTAGGCCGAGGGTCGGGGCCGTCTGTGCTGCCAAAGCTGGATGTGGCCCCGCCTCCTTCTTACATCACTTTATTATGAATTTGTTTTTGTTTTCCTGTGCAGGTGAAACGGTAAAAAAACAGGAAATCTGCATTTGGTGAAACACGAGTTTGTTCCTGTTTCTTTTTTTTTTAATTACTGCTTTTTGTGAAATGTTGTTTGGCACTTCAGGGCCGCCGTACTGACCTTCTGATACGTGATAGGATCAAGTGTAAAAGTGTGGTGTTGTTGTTTCCTGTGTTTGCAGTCTGGAAACCGAAGACGCTGAACGTGTCTCAGCTTGGATCGAGCCTTCAGGTGGCCTTCGATCAGGCTCCGCCCTCCTTTGGCTTCCACGTGTACTACCTGTACTACAAACTGCGACAGGACGGACCCTTCAAACTGCAGCGCTGCAGGCCGGTACGGTCGGCTGTCGTGATGTGTGAAATATTTGATCGTCAGATTGTCAAAGTTAAGATTTCATACGCTCACAGAGGTCTGATAAAACTCTGAGTCCCACCAGCTGTGACGGCTGTTTGGAAGGTCAGCCTGATGAAGAATGATTCAGTCTTCCTCACAGAAACACTAGTTTAATGCAGCTCGATGCTGCCTGAGCCTGAGGACCTGTGGATGACCACAGATATTCTCATGCAGGATCATACGAGGGTTTACTCCTGAACCAAACTGCATGGAAAATTCCCAAAGATCTTTTTTTTGTTTGTTTTGGGAAGAGGATCAGCTGGTGGGTAAAAAGTGAACTCGGTTGTTTCCAGAGATTTATGTGTTTGGTTTGGAGGCTTTACTCTGTGAACTGCTTCTGTTGGCTGCTGCTTTTTATGGAATTCTTTACTTTCAGTAGATCTTTGTTTGCCGGGCGTGGTTTCCGATCTGCCTCCAGTGGACTGTTTTATATCGAGCCTCTGCGTCTGTGTGTTTTCTGATTATTGGAACTCGTTTTGCTTTGTTTGCTGGTTTACAGCTGAGGGCTGGGTTAGGGTTCGGTTAGCTCTAAATCCCTCTGGGAAATCTGCTGCGTCTCTGCGGTCGGACGTGATTCTGCAGCTCGTAGTCACAACGTATTTTTATTTTTGAAAATCTCCTTAAAGACCTTCTCTTCACTTCGCCTTCCCGTGTGGGCGCTGCAGAACGACTGTAAACGCGTCGTATTTGTGACGGATTCAGTGTGAAAGCCTGTAATCCGCCTCTGAGTCTCAGCCAACCACATGAAGCGCTGCTGCCTGATCGTGCCCGGACTGGAAGGTGGCGAGAAAAGCTTTTGTTCCACCCCAATCTCCTCCAACAGCTCCACTCTATTATCTGTCTGCACAGTACCAACACCACCAGGACACACACACACACACACACACACATACACACACACACACACACAGACAGGAGTTTCTCCCCTTTAAAGCGTTCATGTTGCTGCTGTGAAGAATGAAAAACGTACCTGTGCAGGTACTTTAGCGAGGTTGTTAAGGATGCATCAGCTCTGCGCTGATATCAACACCAACATTTAATATTTCATTTGTATTATACAATATTTATTTTGAGTTTTTGCTTCATTTGTTTGTTTTTCCTCATTTTTGTTACAGTTTGAAAGTCTTCATCCTTCATCACAACATTTATGAATATTTAAGCAGCACAAAACTGACGACACCCCCAAACTGAGCCTGGTGCTGGTTCAGTTTGGGGGTGTTGGGCAGGAAGCTGAGCTATAAGTGCAGACATTCGCTTCATTGAAAGCTAAAGTTTTGTTTTAACTGTTTTAACTGCTCTCAGGACGCCAACCAACCCAGAACCACGTGTGTCCTCCAAGATGTCACTCCAGGGACCTACGCGATAGAGGTACCTGAACGTAGCATCAGAACGAGCTTCATTCAGAGTATTCACAGCTGGTTAAACTGGTTCTACTGGATTCTACTGGATTCTACTCCACACCTAAAATGATCAGGTTTAAACATCATATTTTTTCCTCTTTGCTTTTTTCTCAGCTGAGAGATGACAGCAACACGACCAGGAAGCAAACTCAGTACCATGTCACCCAGGGTGAGACACACACATACACACACGCACACACAATATAGACTGTATATAACAGATGGGCACAGCCTCTTCTACATCACCCCACCCCTTTTTTTCCTCCCCCTGTGCTGCTGTCTGTAGTCTCTCTGTGCTCCTCTCACCTCCTTCTCTTCGCCCCTGAAACTGTCGCAGCAGATGGTGCACCTCCCTGAACAGGGAGTTCTTTCTCCCCACCATCACCAACTGTTTACCCACAGGGGTTTGTCTGATGGGTGGGGCTCTTTCTTTAGTATTGTAGGGTCTTAAGCTTTAGCTATAAGAATAAAATTGAATTGAATTAAATCAATAAAAGATGATTGCACTGATTTTGATTGTTTTAACCCGTTTAAAAAAGCCTCTGAGGGGCTGTTATAATGGCTGTTTACTGTAAATGCTCCATTCTGTCCTTTACTCAGTAATTCAGCTCAAGGAATGATCCACACTGAGGCAATAAAGTAGAACACAATAACCTAACACAACACAATGTCCTAATAAAGTAGAACACAATAACCTAACACAACACAACGTCCTAATAAAGTAGAACACAATAACCTAACACAACACAACGTCCTAATAAAGTAGGACACAATAACCTAACACAACACAACGTCCTAATAAAGTAGAACACAATAACCTAACACAACACAACGTCCTAATAAAGTAGGACACAATAACCTAACACAACACAACGTCCTAATAAAGTAGAACACAATAACCTAACACAACACAACGTCCTAATAAAGTAGGACACAATGGCATGATGGCCCGGTCAGAAAGCTGCTGACCTCTTCACCAGCTGGCAGCTCATTAAGCCGCTCTGATTTCTCCACCTTACATACAATTACAAATTAGCACCACCTGGTGGTCGGAGGTGTTAACACACGCCTGAACGGGCACCCACACAGGGACTCTGAGGAGTTATGTGAAGGTGGATCTAGAATCTGTTTCCCTTCTCAGGTTAACTGGTTACTGATGCTTTAATGTTTATGGACCCTCTAATGTCGTCCTCAGCAAAAAGAATAAAGAGTAAAACAAACACTTGCAGAGGTATGAACTCTGTATGTGGGTTTGTTTGCATTATGAATCATCAGCAGTACCTGTTAATACCCGAGTACCAAACACATACATTAAAAATCCACTGTGATATGAGTTTAAACATTTCAGCAATGATGAGAGGGATTTTTTTTTATATTTGGACAGTTTTGTTGTCCTTTGACCTTTGACACCTGAAAATTAAATCAGGAATATTTCTGCAAAGTTTCAGGAATTTTGGTTCCCAGGATATGTGACTATGGTCTCACAGCAGTAAAGAGTCCTTTAAAAACCATCCCAACAACTCCAGAGAGTTTCATCGAATCCGTTCATAATTTTCCGAGTTAACAGACTGAAAGCGTGACCTCTCCACCCATCGGTGGGCGGGGTTTAAATGAAATGATATCTGCAGCCTGATGCAGGCGTCTCACGCTGGGTATGTTTGTTTCCGTCCTCCAGTCCACTCCCCCTGGGCGGGGCCCATCCGTGCCATGGCCATCACGGTGCCGCTGGTCATCATGTCTGCGTTCGCCACCCTCTTCACGGTCATGTGTCGCAAGAAGCAGCAAGGTGAGAGAAAGGGATTCAGGTTTAAAGGCAGGCGCTCAGTCTCTGCTCATTCTTCTGTGTTTCCACACATTTCATCATCGGCATGGAGCTGAGTTTCTGGCCTTCGGGCAGCTGCTGGAGTTTTACCTGTGAACAATAATTAGTCGTGTAAAGCCTTTGCCTTACGATATGGCTGCACAACATTCGTGGTACCCAAGAGCATCTTAATATTTATTAGTCATTATTACATTCATGGCCACTTCTCTAATTATTTCTCTGTTTCTCCTTTTAGAAAACATCTACAGTCAGCTGGACGAGGAGAGCAGCGAGTCGTCCAATCACAGCGCAGCACTGAACACTGAGCGACCGTGGCCCCGCCCCAAAGTCTTCATCTGCTACTCGAGCAGAGACTGCCCCAAACACACCAGCGTCATCCAGAGCTTCGCCTTCTTCCTGCAGGACTTCTGCTGCTGCGAGGTGAGGCGAGCAGCTCAGAGGCGCAGAGCAGAAATGAAGGAAACATCAAACTGATTGTTGTCCCTCGTGTTCAGGTGGTGTTGGACCTGTGGGAACACCTGGAGATGTGTAAGGAGGGGCAGATGTCGTGGCTCAGCAGACAGCTGGACGAAGCAAACTTCATCATCACGGTCTGCTCCAAAGGCCTCCGGTACTCACTTTACTTTGTTTATTTAGAGAAAGAACAGATGATCACATTTATTATTGATTAGATTTTGTTGCTTTATGTTTTTGCTTCTATTTTCACTCTATTTTAGGAAATTTTCAAGTGTACAATAATGTTTCAGTTAGTCTTCGTATTGAAGTCTCATCTTTTTATTTCATTTAAATATTTTTTTTTCCTATTTAATAAAAATTTTTATGAATATTGCAGCTGAGGTGCCTTTGGCTGCAGTTCCTCAGGTGGCCACAAGATGCTGCTAAAACGGCTCTAAAGTATTTCAGCTTCAAACCTCAGTCAGATACTCAGTAGTTACTTCATATAAGAAGTTGTTTAAGTTATTAAAGACAAAGGTATCTAAACGCTTGTGCGTCGCTCCTCTGCTCCACCGCTCTGCTTCCTTCTCTCCTCCATTCTTCTCGTTCTCTCCTCAGCATACTGATGTGCTTTTTCCTCTTCAAAAATAATGCAGTTTATTTTTCTGTCAGCTGAAATGTAGCTTTTGTCACAATATTTTGTTGGTAGCCCCCCCCCCCCCCCCCCACACACACACACACACACCTGCTGTGACAAGCATATGAAATTAAAAAAGTGCAGTAATGAGTCTATAAATGAGTAAGTACCCACACAGTCCACAAACCTCGTGACTACAGTTGCTTCATATACAAAAAAGACCACAAAGTCAACCCAGCCAACCGCTTCCATCCTTATTTTTTTACCTTTTAATGTTGTAATATTTGTTGTAACTGTCGCTTTTCTGCAGCTATTACGTGGAAAAGAAGAGCCGTCGAGGGAAGACGCCGGTGAGTCGCCGTAGCAGCAGCAGCAGCTCTTTGATTGGTGCATCTGGCGGGGACCTGTTCATCGTGGCCGTGGCCATGATTGCTGAGAAGCTGCGGCAGGCGAAGCAAAGCGAAGATGGCGGGGCTCAGGAGATGAACCGGCACATGGCGGTTTACTTCGACTATTCCACAGAAGGCGACATCCCCACCATACTGAATGTGGCTCCCAGGTAGAAACAGGAAATACAGTCTTTAATGAAATATTCAGTCGCTGCAGACTGATGGATCGTGTTGCTTCCTGTTTAGGTTCAAGCTGATGGACCAGCTGCCTCAGCTCTTCGGTCGGCTCCATGCGGGTCAGTCCGGTCTGACTGAGCGTGAGCAGCAGCCTCTCAACGTCTCCCGCAGGAACTACTTCAGAAGCAAGTCCGGACGCTCGCTCTACGTCTCCATCTGCAACATGCACCAGCACATCAGCCAGAACCCCGACTGGTTCGAAAAGCAGCTCGCTCCCACGGGAACATCCTCTACCTCCCCAGACTCCTCCTCCAAACATCCATCTCTCGCCGCTGTCCCGGCTCCGAGCCCTCCCCTGAAGCCTTCCTCCTCCTCCTCCTCCTCGTCTCAGCTCGAGCAGAGGTTTGACTCTGGTTTGGTGCTGAATGAGGTGGTGGTGCGGACGCCATCGCTGGAGTGTGGGGAGGGAGTGACGGGGAGGAACAAACTCCTGCTGGCCCCTGGTTCCAGTCCTGACCTCAACCTCGGCCCGAGTCCCAGTTCCAGCCCTGGTCCCTGTCCTAGTCCTGGTCTCTGTCCCAGCCCAGACCTGCCACACTCCTCTCTGTCCATGCTAGATCCCAATTCAAGGTAAAGGAACGTGTGTCACACCTCGTTTTTGTTGGCTTCCAATCTCACTGAGATCACAGCAGGTAACACTTACTGATCTCTTTCAGGTCTGCTTCTGGAATATCTGGACTTTTATCCGAAGACTCTTCCTCCTCCTCCTCCTCCTCTGGTCCCTCCACCCTCCAGGATGGAGTTTGCTCTGCCCCACCCTCGGCCGATGAAGGCCATCCCACCGCTCCCGAGGTCCCTCCTCCTCGTGATTCAGGCATCTACGATTCATCCGTTCCTTCGTCAGAACTTTCTATTCCCTTAATGGACGGACTGTCACATGACCAGGCAGACTCCTCCTCCCTGGCTGAGAGTGAATCATCTTCCTATGGTCTGAGTAAGGCCTCAGCCTCCTCTGATGTTTCATAAAATATAACTTTTCTACAGAAAAAGCAGCATTTTGAATTGCTAGCATGCATGTGCCAGGTTTCCTCTCCTGTAATCCTCATGGGACTGTTGCAGTGACTTCCTGAATGAAGACGCGCGTGTCGTTCACACCTGGTTGTTTGTCTTTCAGGTGACGAGGAGCCGCCCACGGCTGCATCGCTCCGCTGCGGCGCCGCCACGGTGTGCAAGGCGGAGCTGCACCACCATCATCACCTCGAGCACAGTGACGCTGCTCTCAAGCCCGTGGCATCATTGTAGGGAACACCTTCAGCCAATCGAACTAGAGCTAGCCCAGTGATGTCATCATGTAGATCAGCATGTAAAAAGTACCAGACTTGGACCAGGAAGTCTTTGTCAGAGGCAAAACTGGAAGAACCGGAGCGGGGAACGTGCAGACGCTGAGCTCTGGAATGCTGATCTGCCGTGACCATGTTAACCACTGCTCCATGGTGACTACGGTAACCACTATGCTGTGAGACACTTGACCATCGTGACCATGGTAACCTTTGCATTCTAGGATGCTGATTACTATGGAAACCACTGCGATCACTATAGTAACCACTGAGTTCTAGAACAGTACTCCCTGGTGACTGTGGTAACCAGACAGCTGGAGGACCTTTGGTGATCACAGTTCTCTGTTTGCTCCGCGGGACGATTCCTGAAGGGCTGGAACTCCAGATGCTGGCAGAGCCGATCACTTCAAACCAAAGACGGCCTCAGACGGCGGCGTCCTGATGACTTGGTGCCCGGGACCAAAACCTGATGCTGAAACAAACCATTTGTTCCGGCGCTTTTTGAAGTGGAAGTGCAGGAAGACGCTGGGACCAAAGCTGCTGAATGGAGAAACACCTTCGAGACATCAGCAGGCGCTTCCTGGGAACTCCCTCAGACTATCTGCATACCATCAGAGATTTACATTCACGCCTTCAATAAAAATGCTCACCTGATGTTTGAGCCAGCTGGCTGCTGGCATAGCAACAGCTACTTATTAATTACAATTATTGCTTACATTTCCGTTTTATTATGGCGGTTCCTCCTGTGCTGCATTTAGAATGCAATCAAAGCTCCTTCGCACTTTCAGTTCCTGCAGTTTGCATACAGAGAAAAGCGCCGTGTTCTGGTCCGAAAGCGCCTAATGTTACGGCGCACGATGCATTTATATTATAATTTTGTATTATCGAATACTGAAAAGCTTGGATAAAGAATGACGTGACGCTCGTTAAGAGGTGCCCTTTTTTCATTTAAATGTGTCTCTTTATTTTTGGAAAGGTGTCCTTCATCATAAAGGTAAACATCGTTTAACAGCGCATCTTATTTTGAAAGGCTTCCAACACAGGATAACAAAGTAACCACTGTTATGTAAGATGTTGTTGTTATAAATGTTATTAATATGGTGATGGACGTGATTTATGTGAACTCAGATGATCGTTCAGTGTCTTTAAAAAAAAAAAGATTTCTGCAGGTTTGAGGGAGCAGCAGATTTAACATTTCCTACTTGTAAATATAACTTTTATTTTTCTCTGGAAATGTCTGATATAATTTTGTATAGTTAGAATTTTATTTTAGTATTGTACTTAGAAAATGTACTGTTTTATAGTACCTTTATATAGAAAATAAAAGTCCATATGATCAAACTTTATTTCTGGTCTTCTTTCAGTCACTCATGTTTATTATGGCTAAAGTATAAAGTGCAGTTATTAGTGTGATGAACATACAGGCTGTCCATAAAGTCTTTTTACAGTTCAAACTGCAAAGAGAGTTGATGAGAGATCTTAATCAGATTTATTTTATGGACTTAGCAGGATTAAAAACTGTGATAACTACAGTCCGTCTGTGCTGCTGACAGTTACAGGCGCTCGAGCCAAACAGACCGACACGCACAGAGTTTGCAGGTACGTTGGGGACTGCGTCTTCCTGGATCACCAGATCTCACTCCCTTGGACTTCTTTCTGTGTTATGTTAAAGATATCCTCATTCAGAGGTGTGTTAAACCTTCAATATCTGCTCCTCATTTTGTCATCATTCCACAGATTTGTCTGTTCATTTACTTTTGTAAAGGGACTTTATGGACTCCCTGTATAAATCCATAAATCCTGTCTGACATGCTTCCAGCTGTGACCATCTTCCAGTGAAGCAAACACTCTTCCTGATATGAAGGACAGTGGACAGCTCTATAGTGTGTGAGCTGTGAGGCATCCAGGCTTAAATCAACACCAGCGACTAAAACTCACAGATGATCAGAGAGAAAAATGCAGCCAGTCCACAAACGGCCTGCTTTCAGAGTAAAAGCATAACCCTGCCATGCTTTGGAGAAGAGTAATAAGTATAAATATGTCAGTTTATTGTGAAATATTAAATGACTGTTGTTGTCCTATCTGATTACAGACAGAGGAACTAAAGCAGCAAAAACACATTAATGTATTTCAAGGGAACGTCTGATTAACAACATTAATGTTACAGAAGCTTCTTGTATTTGACAGATGTCTCATACACAGCCTAGTGTTTCCTGTCAAGGTATTCATATTATTCAGTATTCATATTAAACAAGTTTCAAATAACCTCTGCGAGCCAAAAGCTCAGGATTCAGACTGGTCCAAACACTTTTTTTCTACACTTGGATCTTTATGAGGTCATAGAGCGCATCTCTGCGCAGAAGCTCCACCCACCCGCTGTTCAGACTCTGTGAGGGGCAGCCGGTCAGCTGGGCTAAAGCTTGTTTAAGAGGATCTGTGGGGTGCTGTTGACTGTTAATCATGCAAAGCTGCTTTACAATAGAAGTAAGCCTGTGGACCCGGAAATGAGCATAATAGGACCACTTTAAAAGATTTGGTGGAACTCCGCTTGTTATTGCTGTACCATATGTTGATCTGTTTGGGGGAAAGCGAATTTTATCTTCAAAATAAGACAGCCCATGCTTTTATTTTGAAGGCGAGGTTGGAAAGAAGTCGCTGCTCCGGCTCAGCTTGACAGAAGGAGGAAGGATTCATGAATCACTGAGACTCTCAGGTTGTTTTTCGGCATCAACCTTCGTGCTGAAGCTGGACTTTCCCTCATTTAGAAAGGAGAAACTTTTGTTGTGGCGCAGCGGGAGAACCGGAAACAGCTGATCCGGCTGCTGGCTGTTAATCAGCTGCTGTTTGAGGGTCTGCTGTCGGATCGCTGGGAGGAGCTGCAGTCCGATGCAGGCAGGTGATGGATGTCAGCGGGGTTCAAGGTGAGGAGAAGCTCCTCTGGGAGGCTCGAGGAGGAAGTTTTGGGGGGGAGAAAATGCATTAAAAGTTTCGGGAAAGGACACGTGACTGTAAGGATCTGTGTGGGTGTGTGTGTGTGTGTGTGTGTGTGTGTGTGTGTGTGTGTGTGTGTGTGTGTGTGTGTGTGTGTGTGTGTGTGTTATAAAGTATTATAAGTGTGGAAGACTGAAAGCTTAAGTGAAGGGAACCATGAAGGCAGCCAGAGAGAGAAAACCCAGAAAGAAACGAGTTTTTATTGTTGCTCTATGAGTCACAGGTTCGCATGAGAGGGTGACTTGTAGCCTGTGCAAACACACACACACACACACACACGCGCGCGCGCGCGCGCGGCTGTAAGTCTCTGTGAGGACCCTGAGCTTTACCCCTAAACTTCTCCTGGACCTGATTCGGTCCTGAACCATAAAAGTGGGTGTGAAGCCCAGAAACTGGTCTTAGCCTGTTACCATACAGAAGTCTGAAGCAGCCAAACTGCCCGTCCTCACTCAGATCCTCCTGCAGACAGTTTATTTTGTTTGCTGTGTAACTCTCAGGCTGCTGATCCTGGACTGAGGAAAACTTTCCTGCCACGTTCTGCCAGTGTTGGTTACTGAGACATAAATCTGATTTATTGGAGCTGCTGTTTACCTGCGTTGCTCCAGGACGATCTCACTAAGAGCTTCTCGCCATGTCAGGCACGTTTGGCGTCCTCGGCCTTCGTAAATGTTCGGTGAGGTTGAGGTCGTGTGTTTGCAGGGACGTCCGTGACTGCCACGACTCCTCCTTTGGTTTTTAAGCAGTTCTTTGAAGTGTGTTTGGGCTCCTCGTCCCGCTGCTGTCTCAGTCCTGCTCCACAAATACCAAAGCGTGTCCTCAGACTCAGTCCTTTAGAAGCAGCTCTCACTTATTTGCACAGTTATTTTAAAGTATTAGCTGAACTTGCTCTACTTGGTGCTAACCCCCCCACAGCACCTTTGATAGGTTTGATTGGTGCAGGGTGACATCATACAGATGCTGCTTCATATACAGTTTATTTAAAATGCTGAAATAAATATTTAGGTTGTTTACTTTAGTAAAAATGCCTAAAGTAACATTACTCAGTGATCATATACATTAGTTATTGATTAGGTAATGTCAGAGATTATTACTTCAGTCATGCTGCTGTGTAACTTTGTACAAACACAGGTTAATAGATTTATCATATTTAAATAGCTGTAAAATAATAACTGACTAAAGCTTTAATATAAAGGTTGAAGAGTACAAAGTAAATATTTGTGTAACAGTAATGTTTGAAAAGCAGGATATCCTCTGTGTTTTCATCAGACAGCTTCTTCCTTCATTAGTTACGAATCATATGCAGATTCAGTTCTGTGGTCGTTTTCTGTCCACAGGCAGCTGATTGTCAGATGAATGACAGTCAGGCGAAGCTTTGGACACGGCTTCTTCAGACCCTTTCAGGTCTGTCACATGTGCTCAGGGTGAACCTGCTCTCTAAAGCACAGGGCTCCAGTGGTGGACCTGCTGACTCTGGTATTCTATGGTAAATGCTAATCAGGCTCCACAGCGCCGGGCAGTGAGCACAGCGCCCACTAGAGGACATCAGGCCCTCAGGCCCCCCTCATGAAGTCTGTTTCTGATTGTTTGGTCAGACACATTCACACCAGTGGCTGCTGGAGGTCATTTTGTAGCTCTGCAGAGGTCATCCTGTTCCTCCTGCACAAAGGAGCAGATCCCGGTCCTGCTGATGGGTTAAGGACCTTCTCCTGTCCAGCTCTCCTAGAGTAACTGCCTGTCTCCTGGAGTCTCCTCCATGCTCTGAGACTGTGCTGGGAGACACAGCAAACCTGCCAATGGCACGTATTGATGTGGCATCCTGGTATGGCCTCATGCTACCAGCAGGGACTCTGACCCTAGCTAAATGCAGAACCAAAACTGTGAGTGACCTGTAAAACATTCCCGTTCATGTCTCTTTGCATCTTTGTTTGCAGTTGTTCTGCTTCTTGTAACAGTCACTTTGTGTGTCTTTGTGTTCATGGCTCCGTGCAGTATTTCCCACACTGACTTTTTTTTTTTTTTTTAATCAGTGATTCTTTTGTTTAAGTTGTACTTGGAGAGTGACATGATAAATGACATTTATGTGACTTATGTTCCTTAAATTTGATACAGGAACTCGCAGTAAACGTGGTTATTTCTGTGGGGATTTTGGACTCAAACACAGTGGCCGTCAGAGGAACTGCACTTTCTGGTGCTTTAGCTCCCTTTTGTCCCCCCAGGTGTTTTCAGCTCGGTCAAACCAACTCTGTAATATTATATGTGCTCATCAAAAACACTTTCTGACAGATGTCTAATTGGTTGATACTGAACCTCAGCCTTTATTGTTTTCATGAACTACATTAAGAACAAGCTGCTTGAAACAGCCTGACATATTAAAGTTATTGAAGATTACATGTTAGCATTGTGTCTCCATCCTGTAGTTTGAAGGTAGTTTATCAGCTCTCTAACTAAAGCAGGCTGAGGTTGCATCAGTGACATCAAACATACTAATTAGTGACAGAGCTGGAAACATGTTTGCTATGTGTGAAATGCTTCCTGAGAGTCCTGAAAGGGTCGGGGAGCTGTGGGTGAGGAGCTGATTCCTGCAGGAATGTGGTTCTGCTGCTTTCAAAGGACAATGAAGAAGTTTTTCTGGTGACATTTGTTCTGTCATTGAGTCATAACTGTTCCCACCTGCACGCTGCTCTGCAGGTTCCAGGAGGCGTTTGTGTGCCTGAGCTGTGTGTGGTGATTTACAGCGCTGCCAGAACTGTGAGCAGCCCAAAGAATGAAAGATGGAGGAACAGTTTATGGACTGATGTACAGCTATATGATATACAGCTGTATATCATATAGCTGTATGATACACAGTGTGCCTGCAGATGTTTTGCTTTTTGATGGTCAGAAGAAAGGAAGTACCAAAAATAAGACACAAGGGGAAACGTATCTTACAACATCTCACTATTATAAACTTGTCAAATCACATATTTCATAGCAAGCAGTTGTTCTCTTAAGCTGACCTAAAGTCACTACATGCTCTTAGATTCACGTGCACATCTGTGGCTGATCAGCTCGTATCATAAAAGTTCAGCAGGTGAAGAAAAACACCTCCGTTAGTCAGACGCTACCTTCACTCACAGGTTACATTGTTACTCTCTGTTTGTGCTTTCATCGCTGTGATCCTGCATGTTTAAAGCGAGGAGACGGCAGTGATGTCACACAGCACCGTGTTTGTATATTAGACACAAAATGGCTCCGCAGTGAGGTCAAAGCAGCAGCCTGAACAGGACCAAACTGCAGTTAGTCTCTCTCCTGCTTTTTGAGTCTGAAAACTGGATGTTTGCTGAGAAAGAGATATTAAAAACAGATGGGGGGGGGGGGTTACAGAGAGAAAAATGGGAGGAGCCAAACACACCTCTGCAGGAGAGTCCCACTACATCGCTGCCCTGCTGGGGACAAAAAGTGAGGGTGGATGTAAGTCAGTGTAATGTCCTCTGAAGGGATGGAAACACAACTGTGTGTGTGTGTGTGTGTGTGTGTGTGTGTGTGTGTGTGTGTGTGTGTGTGTGTGTGTGTGTGTGTGTGTGTGTGTGTGTGTGTGTGTGTGTGTGACTCATTAATTCCTGGGAGTTGCAGGGCTTTTTCCAATATTACAAACCATCCCACCCTGGATGAACTCACACTCACTCACACACACACACACACACACACACACACACACACACACACACACACACACACACACACACACACACACACACAGAGAGCAAGTCTCTGCTACCATCTGAATCTCAGTGTGATCACAGCGAGAACACACTCGTGTCTTCGTTATTGTTTTGCAGCCTTATTCTCTTCCAGCCTTCGTTTAACGGCTCCAACCAAACCCACCAAAGTGGGAGAGGTGGAGCAGCTGCGCCTCTTCATGGTGGTCACACACAGAACAGGGCAGCAGCTTAAAGTCATTCACAGTCATCAAATTTTCCTCATTACAATATAACAAACTTTTAATAAAGGTATAGTGCATTACTTTTGCACTCTGTGCCTGAATAACAGCTGCAGCAGAGGTCGCTCTGAACAGATCAGCGCGCACTGCAAACCTGCTCCATCCTCTCAAAGTATCTCCCAAACATGCGCACATTATTATTATAACATAGTTACTGCCTACAAACTAATGAATTAAGACTTAGTTTGCCACATCAGTATTTTATAGGCTTTCATCAGTGGGAACTCAGGCTGGTGCAGATGCCCGATGATGGGAATTATTACAGAGTTACACATCAGAGGCTCATTCATGAGGGGACATATGATCACTGTGGATCAAACCAACGCACACCCAGTGCAGATGGTCTCCCCCCAAAGAACAGAGGGGAAACTCAGCGGCCCTCAGCCTCAGTGTGTCATCTGTTGGGAGAAGCTGGTGCTGCATTAGAGCATAACGAGACAAAGATGTGGTTCCACACAAAGGGCTGCCGAGACGGGCGTGTTTAAACCACCGGCCGAGTCGTTTTAATTGTAAATCTCAGCAGTGAGGGGAAAGGAACAGGCTGATACCCCTGATACTCACACCACCACCCTCAGACCTCCTTCCTTGCTGTTAAACCTGTCTGTTAGGAGATGCAGCAGCTTCTGACTGAACAGGATCAAAACGTCTCGCTGGTTTTGATTTGTTAGAATAAAGAGCACCTGTTATTCTTTTCCTCATTTCTCTCTCATGTCTTCACTGTTACGGTGCTGGCTCTCCATTTAAGCAGAAAATAATGAAGGAAGCATAAATGCAAATAATTTATGTGTTTACGAGGGGCAGCCAATCAGAGCAAAGTTAGCTTAAAAGGGGAGGAGCTAAAATGGCTCATTTCAGACCGTGGATGAAGTGAGGGGCTGCATCATGGCTCAGTATAAAACTGTGTGAAACAAGCAGCTTTGTTTGTGTGGCTGTGTATCAGCCACACACTCTCACAGCGCCTTTCACAGGCCTTCTTCCTAGAGGTACCTAAGGTTCCTACCTTCAGGAAGAAACAGCCAATCAGAGAGCTGCTCAGCTGCTGTCAGCAGAGTGAAGGCAGACTGTGCTCAGAGGCAGGGTTCATGCTTCCTCGGGGGAGAGAGGGCAGGGAACAGCAGGACTGCTGCCTCTCTGTTTCCACAGGCAGAGGAGGGAGAGGCTCCAGTGATGTCATGTGTTTGTCTCTGACGTCCTGTGTCCTCTCTGCCGGCTCGTTCTTCTGCAGCTTCACCGCTAAAACTCTCATTCTGCTCAGATTCGATTGGATGACTGTTCCACTAACAGGATATGAACGGCCTGGAGCTGCAGGAGCTCCCATTGCTGCCATTTGCTGGATCTCTGGTGCCTCTCTGGGGTTTGCAGTTGCAGGACTTACAGCTGCTCAGGTTGCTTGGACAGGAAACACATGTGCAGTCTCACCCCACTTATTTCCACGTCTGCACCAAAGTTCATTTCTATCAGTTTAGCTTTGCATGGACCTGCTAATGAGCCAAAGCCCAGCACACTAAACCTGGCACAAAGTGCGTGTTTCTTTAAATAGTCAGGCCGACTTCTCGTACACATAAATCATCCGGCTGAAGGACCCCGTGCCGCCGGCGAGGCGCCCGTCGTCCCCTCATGTGTTCACAGTGTGCAACAATCACTGCTCTAATCAAACGTACACACGTTTGTCTAATGCATCTCCATCCAAATGTTGCTCAAGGTGAAGGTCAAGTTTTACAAGCAATAACCTTTGACCTGTGACCTTTGACCTGTGAGCTGAATGAACGCTCTGGTTTTGTGAGTCTTTGTGTCGCCTGCTGAGAGGCAGGGAGACTCTCAGGGATCACGTTTCCTTCATCTGTCAGCAACACATGGACTTCACAGTAACCCCGCCTCCTCCCATACTGGTCTCTCGTACTGGTTTCATCTCTCAGCTCTGTATTTCCTCTGAAGGTAACGTTAGCAATATTGAATGAAATAAACTTCATGGATGTAATACAGACGTTCTACACAGTACCCACTGAAGAACAATGATTTACTGCAGAAATCTGTAAATATTAACTGCTAAGCTTGGCACGTAATCACATACTCTCAAATACAGCAGGCGACACGTGCTCTTTAATCTCATTAGCTCATAATTGTTGTCTCAGCTGTTCTGTCTGCTCATCATTTTTATGTTTCAGCACGGATTCATCAGCACATCTATTTATGTTTATTAATTTTGACCTTTCTTATGTGTATTCTTATAAACCAGAGCCAGTTAAAAGATGTAGGATGATACGTCAGGTTGTGGAAAAAGAGAAAAGCTGCTGTTCAAGGTTGTGACAGAGTGTAGTGACCATAATAAACCACCTGGTGGCGCTCTGCTCACATCAAAACACACCTGAAATATTCAACTACGCAACTGTGAAACTGCAGAGACCCAGAAGGAAAACTATGGTCTGCTGAGCATTTAAGGCTCTTCTTCCTCACACATCAAAGGATCGTTTTTAACCTTCATCATATATTTGGTCCAATTGTTGCTCCATAAAAGCTTTTTCACTCAGAACACATCTGCAGGGTTCAGAGGTCAAACTTGCTTTTAAAAACTAACAATTTTTTTATCAGGTGTGAAAATGTAACCATCTGTGTGTAAATGTGTGTAAGATTTTTATTTTTTTATGGACGCTGAAGTCATAAATATAAATTCACAGGACAAACTTTAAAAAAAAAATCACATTTTTCTTTTTATTAACATGATTTAAATTCATTTATTTGAATTAATCCTCTCTTCTTTTCTCTCCTCCTTCCTTGCTACCTTTCTTGCTTCTTCTCCTCATCGGCCTCCTTTTCTCCCTCCTTTCCTTTCTCCTTTCCTTCCTTCAGGTGGAAGCAGCAGAGAAAAACATCCTCCTTCTCTCTCCTGGACCCTCAGAGGGGTAAGAACAATGTTCCCACACATGAGCTCAGTCATGTTATTCTCTGCATTACAGTAACTGTTATTATATAACACAGGAAGTCCCCAAATCATAAAAAGCAGCCAGCTGTGTCTCACCTGCAGGATGTTACATTATTTACTTCATCTTCCTTCGTAACCACCTTTACATTCTGCTTTGGTGTTACAGAAAAGTGTTTGATTATTATTGGTAGTCATTAGCATACTGATATCATCAGCCTGCTGCTGGGAGACATTTGAATTTGGAAAAGCTTTCAGATGAACACCCGGGAAACCCTAGTGGGCCACTTTCCCTCAGCAGACCCTCCCAGCTCGAGAAGCTGCCGATTTGTTACGGACGTCTGGGTTCAGCCTTGGAGAGCAGAGGAGCATCGGCTCGGAGTTCAGGCTCCTCCTGTCACAGTTAGGCTGAGGTTTAATGCTGAAACTCTTTAACAACGTCCAGAGTACAAAATCCAAGGTCAGCCCTTAATCCATGATGTGAAACACCTGGAAATCAAAAGGGGGCGGGCACACAGCAGGCAGGGAACACAGACGACAATGCAACAATGAACAGAAGAAAACTGAGAGTTTAAATACACACAAGGTGATCAGGGGGAGGGGAGACAGCTGGGGGGGGGACAGGTGGACCAAATGAGACTAAAGACACAAAGGAAGCTAAACTGAACACAAAGCACAGGGAACACGGGACTGTCAAAATAAAACAGGAAGTGAACAAACAAGACACAAATGCAAATTTGACACCACACGAGGAATCACATACACACTGAGGAAAACAGACACAAGAGACTCGACACAACGAGGGAGGAACACTGAGGTAAAACACAGGGAGGACTAAACTCTGAGGCTACTGGGAACTTAAGGATACATGAAACAATAAACCAAGAATAACCCAAGAAGGAACAATAATAACAATAAAATCCTGAACGAGCCACTGATCATAAGAGCAAATAAACTGGTGCTTTAAACTAGGAAACAAACTGAAGACTTGAGCAATAACTGAACATCACAACCCCCAAAACTGCAAACACTGGCTGAACCACCCAGGACCATGACCCCTCCCGATTAAAGGAGCCAGCTGAGGCTGCTCAGGCATCTGACCTCAATGCGTCCTGGACGCCTCCTAGGCGAGGTGTTTCGAGCATATCTGACATGTAGAAGAACCCGGAGAACCCCAGAACCCGTCTCTCAGCTGGATCAGAAATGCCTCCATTTGTCTTCCAGCTGGAGGAGGTGGTGGGAGAGGGAGCTCTGAGCTCCTGTGCTTAGGCTGCTGCCTCTGCCGATGGAGAAGTTAAAGGAGACCTATTTATATTGTTCCTCTGTTACTCTGCTGGAGCAGCTTTGCATGGCTCAGGGTTCAGGCACTGCTGGCTGCTCTGCAGCAGTGTTGTTCACTGTAACCACCAGCGGCTGAATTCTGTTTAATAATATATTTAATATCACCAAGAACTGTGAGCAAATGTTTACATGCAAAAGCAGAAAGCAGTTAAATATTTTTACTGATCAGCATATTTTCATTTTCTGTTTATCAGTTTATGTTTTAGTCTGTTTGATTTTCATTTCATTTGTACTTTTTAAACTGCTGACTCTGAATTATTTGCATTAACAAACAAAATTTACATTTTCATAATTTGATGTGGAGACAAAAAGATGCTAAATTCATAATTTCCCATGATTTTGTCGGGATGTTTTTAAAATAAATCAGCGTCTTTGTGTGTGTTTGTCACCGCGCTCCTTCAGCTCCTAATTATAGACGCCTCGTTTCCCCCCAACATCCGTCACTTCCTGTTTGTCCAGTGGGAACCAAGGAGACACACACACACACACACACACACACACACACACACACACACACACACACACACACACACACACACACATACACATACATTGTAAAGGGTTCCTGTTCCTGAGGGTCTGTAGATCCACTCAGGAAGGTGGTGAAGTTGAGGAGGCTCAGACGGAGGCTGAGGTGGTGAAGAACGCTGGAGGAGCGAAGCACAGCGGGAAAAAGGAGGTCAGATAAAGAGAAGAGGAGGTGCAGAAGGAGAAGCCTCTGGAGTAAGAACCTGAAGAAATTTAAAGGAACGAAAGGAATAAAATGTGACTGTGAAGGAGTCGATTCACGGGAGGTGGGAGGAACAAAGGGGAAATGATTTCAATGCTGGGCAGCATGTGAAGAGGAGAGAAAAGAGGGCGAATGTGACTTTGGGGCAGGAGGAAAGGAACCTGGAGGAAGAGAGAGGAGGACAAGGAGCAGCAGAGTTGATTCATTTGAACCGTGTTTGAGGAGCAGATCAAATCCTGATGATGGGCTGCTGCTTATTTGTTTATTATCGGGTGAGTGTGAAGAATCCCTCTGATCAAGAACCTGCAGTACCACTGTCGTCCTGTAGGTGGGATGTGCTTCTGGGTTTGTGTCGTGTGCCATTTTTACAGTACTTAAGTAAAAGCTACTTCACGTAGCTGTTTCCCTTTGCATGACCTTCTTCTAAGTGGGGCTGAGAGTCTGAAAGGGTGGAGCTGGACTTAGTCCCCACTTCCAGGTGGGCCCATCCCTGTCTTTAATGAAGGTCTGGCAACAAAAAACAAGAAGCTGACCTCTGACCTCACAGCAGCTGATTTGTTAGCAATGTGAAAACTTGCTGGTGAAATGTCATGAAATCTTGATATGAAATGACTCACAAAAACATAAAAATGAGTTAAAAAACATAAAAAATGAGTTCAAAATCCGGTGTGCTACAAATTAAATGTCAGATTGCATTTGTGGATAATGAACATAGACTGTAAATAAAAGACAGACTTAGGTTTCAGGTTCGAAAAGTTAAGCATGTGCAGAAGTGTCTTAAACCTGCATTCTTCTAATGGCCAGCAGGGGGAGCACTGCTGAAGAAGTCCAGTTGTACAGAAGTTGATGAGAATCTTTGAATCTATTGGACATCCCTCATCCCTCCTCCCTCTAACAGAAACAGGAACGTCCAATCAGCATCCACAAAGACTGCAGTTAAGATTGTTTAATGGAAACAGCATCCACTGCATTTCAATCTCATTTAAACTTCCCTCAGAGGAAAGGAAATGAGGGACTTCCTGTGCCCCCCAAACACAGTGATCAGAGACTCTTTCTGTGCACTGCTCAGTGGCACCGAGCCGTGACGTACATACATAAAAGCAGACATTAGTTATTGTTGCCCCGGGTTTGGGCTTACAGGTCACTGTCTGCAGACAGGGATGAAAAATAATGATGATGTTTAATAAAACGCTGAGCTGAAGAGTGCATGGAGCTGTGGGGTCGGGATCCATACCATAAAACTTTCAGATTATATTTGGGTGATTTTAATAAAGAGAAACAGCTGCTCTGTGACTGATGCTCGCTGTGTGTTATTGTGTTTTGCAGAAGAAGAGGAAGCAGGCCAACAGAGATGCAGACTCTCTCAGCCTCTGCAGCCTGGAGATCAATGTGAGTGCAGCTCCTCCTCAGTGTGCGCTCAGACTGCCTTCCTGACTGTGGGGGCAGCGTGTTCACACCTTTAAAACAGGCCAACGAAGGTAACATTCCCAACATGGCCGAACGCGTTCTGTCCCGATGGCGGCACAACGCTCAGGAAGAGTTTCCGTCCGCTGTCATCATCACATGTGGAACACAGAGGAGGCCGTAAATGTGGAAGCTTTCACAAGGCAGACCTCACCTTTGTCATGCTGTTTATCATATCAGCTGGTTTAGCTGCTGCATTTACGACTGCAAACCACACTTTATATATACACACACACTAACATCAGTATAGAGCCCTATAGAGTACAGTACCTCAGCCCTCCTTGACAGACTGCAGGTACATTTAAATGAAAAACTCAAAGATGTTCAGTATATAAGAGATTTTGTATACTCGTGTGTATACAAAAAGCATCTCTTTTTTTTAAATTGTATCTTTTTCTAACGTGGTAATAAAACCTGAACATAAAGGAGACTTTTATGTTTTATCTGCAGAAACAGAAAATTAAAGATGAGCTGTCAGATTTTACACTGATTTCATCATGCACTCGAGCACCATCACAAACAGCGTGCAGCTCTTCCTTCAGGGTTCACCTGAATAAAAAAGAGCCTAATTCATTAAAACCACCACTGTAAGGCACAGCTTTAGTTTTTAAGGTGGCCGGTTTGTGTTTATGGTGTGTAGTTGGCGAGTGTTTATAGAGAAGTCAGCGTCCTCCGTGCAAACTACACACCTGCAGGAATCTGCTAGTGACTGAAGTAATCACAAGGAGGTTTCAATGCAGCGCCATCTTTGGGGCTGATTTCACTTAGTAACTGCCAGCAACCACTTGCCAGCTGGTTGGGGAATACTCAGCCTTCCCTAGTGGCCCTGTGGGGCTGAGACCTGAGACACAGAGTGCTCATTTCCACCTGCATATGCTCATCTGGACTGTGCTCTAGCAGCCTGGTATGATTCACTGTTTAAAATAATCCTAATCGATCGTACGCCTAACGAGATGTTCTAGCTCCTCCTCTTCTCATTAAGCCAACTTTCTTCTTATTGGCTGCCCCTCACACAACAGATTTGAACAGTTAGGGCTGAGATCACACTGAGCCTGAGGCACACAGGCTGACCTCATTATTTGACACTTGGTTACCATGAGCATCCATCATTGGAATAAATCAAACTTTATAGGTCATATAGTTATGACTGGACATTTCTTATGTTTCTATTTGTTGTGCTTTGATTTTAAATACATTTTGAATAACTTTAGAATTAAAACATGATGTAGACAGAGTAACAAAACAAAATCATGAACTAAATAAACTGTAGTTTCAGGTAAATGATGGTTATCATTAGTTCAGTGAGACAGGATGACACTAATTAACTGTCGGTCATTGTTTTTGTATTGAGCAATAATGATGACAATGAAAGAAATATTGCAGGAAAAGTGCAGACCTTTGTACACTGAGTGTGGATCATTGTATGGCAGACCCTCGGGGGGCCTCAGCCCTCGTGTTGGGCCCCTCCTCTTGTATTTTTAGCCCTCTGCCAGGAGCCTGTTCCTTCCTGGGCGTTTCCCCCTCTGCTCGCTCTAACACAGGATGTGCACACTCCAGCAGGACAAACAGACCCAAACACACCATCAGTCTTACTTTGTTCAAACCAGCACTGACAGATACTGAAGCAGGAATGAGTTACACACTATTGTTTCTGTGCTGTCGCTCAGTGAATCACACACGGCCGCATTGTTTTCTCACTCAGACTTCGGGACCCACAGAGAACTTTATCTGATTTAATGGACACGTGTGGGAGCTCCGGGAAACGTGCTTTGTGTCAGTGCTTTCCCCTCCTCGGGGTTTCTACCTGGTGTTCTTATTATTTTGTAATATAGATTCATTTAGGACAGTTTTCAGGTGTTTTTACCTGACTTGATTTTTATATTTTTATAGATCCAATGCGTTTCATTTAAGAGGGAAATAATATTGTTGTTTGTTTTTTCCAGTCTGTTGGATTTATTTGATATTGGTTACTTTAAGACATTAAAGCTACCGAGAGGACAGAAACAGCTTTAACAGCTGCTGAAACTCTGATATTGTTTTGCTTACATGAGCAGTATTTACATTTGGATTCTTCATGTATACTTTGGTGCTGATCAGGCAAAGGTATGTTTTATTGTGTTGAAGGCAGAAAGGCCTGAAGCAATAAAAACAGTAATTCATTTTTGGTTTGACCATGTAAATTTATTGTAATGTTCAGTTTAACTTTATTTAAAGGCGATGTTTTTGCTTTACCTTACAGTACATCTACAGTGTAATATAATAACTACACAGATCTGATATATTTAGTGTGTATTTGGGTTCTCAGCAGGTGCTGAGGTTTAGCTTTTACATGATTGATCTGCTCACACATGTTTTTAGCACACAAAGCAAATTTTTAAACCTGATCTTATGCAGCTGATCATCCACGTTTAAATGCAGCAGAGCGTTATAATAAACTGGATACTGTTAAAGTTAAAAGAAAGATTTTTCAAAAACCAAACAACAACAACAGGTAATAAAACGCACACGTGACTGTCAACATCAGCGAGCAGTTCAAAAAGTTAAAGTCAATAAAAATGTAACAAAATAAACAAAAATCATAAACTGACTCAATTCAGTTTTATTTATATAGCACCAAATCAAACAGTCGCCTCAGGCTGCTTTATACTGTAAAGACCCTCCAATAATAAAAGCCCCACAGTGAGAGCGACCCTCTGAAACCTCCAGCAGATCCAGGGTCAGTACTTTTATTACCTCTATGATTTTGATTGAAATGTTGCAGTAATAATGAAATACTGTGGGAGACAGTTTTAGATCATTGAACATTTGTTTCTATAAAAGTCACTGTGAGAAAAATTAAGCACTATTAAAAATCTTCAACATTAAAGTAATAAAATATAAAAACCTGAATTAACAGTGTGAAGGATGTGAAGAGGACTACAGCTAAATATTTATCTCGTCATTGTTAATTAATGTGATGATATATTTAGAATACAGAATTATTAAAGCTTTGAATGATGATATTTTTCCTCTCAGACTCATTAGTTACACTGTCAAAATAACTTTTAACATTATTATTTATGAACACTGTTTCCATATTGTTGCCACACTCGTTGCTGCTCTGCATGGAGCTCAGGGGTTAAAGGCTGCTGCTGTCATTTAGAGTTATAACATATTAATTGTTTCTGTTTGGCATCAGACTTGGATAGATTTATTTCACTTGTTAATTAAAACGCCTCCAGCTCAGATGGTATTGACCAGTGACTGATGCGGTTTAGTGACCTCACAGCAAACTTGTGCTGTTTGATTATGATGCAAAGAGCAATAAGATGTGTTTACTGACAGCGAATAAACAGCTTTTTATGTTAGAATAACTTTTTAGATCATTTAAACTGATGTGACATGTGGTACAGTGGGATGTTTTAGACTGTGTGTCACAGTTAAAGGAAACAGCATGAGTGTGATAAACAGAATCATTGGTGACCTAAGGGTTAAATCTGATGAGTTAATACTGCAGAAACAGGATGTGATGTTTCTGACTGAAATATGTGATATGTGGAGTATCCAGTATAATCCTCATGTTTGGCAGCAGTTTTAACAGATAATAATTTATGATCTGTGTGTCAGAGTGTCAGTTTCCACCTGTCCATGTCACACCTCTGTGAGGTTTAAAGTCGATGTGTCAGAGTGCAGATGAAGTGAGGTTTGAGTGAGTTCCTCTCTGGGCGTCTGTGAATGTTCTCCTGTTTACACAGAACCGTTTAGTCACAGCTTTTGTTAGCTGACTGAGGCGCCGGCGCTGAGACCAGTCACAGGTCTGAGACCAGTCACAGGTCTGAGATCAGTCACAGCTCTGAGACCAGTCACAGGTCTGAGACCAGTCACAGCTCTGAGACCAGTCACAGGTCTGAGACCAGTCACAGCTCTGAGACCAGTCACAGGTCTGAGATCAGTCACAGCTCTGAGACCAGTCACAGGTCTGAGACCAGTCACAGCTCTGAGACCAGTCACAGGTCTGAGATCAGTCACAGCTCTGAGACCAGTCACAGGTCTGAGACCAGTCACAGCTCTGAGACCAGTCACAGGTCTGAGACCAGTCACAGCTCTGAGACCAGTCACAGGTCTGAGACCAGTCACAGCTCTGAGACCAGTCACAGCTCTGAGACCAGTCACAGGTCTGAGACCAGTCACAGGTCTGAGATCAGTCACAGCTCTGTCAGGATGTCTGTGCATATTTAAAGTTGCTGTTTTAGTGGATGCAGTGGGATTATATATGAACCCAAAGCTGACCACAGATCAGTCTCACAGACCACTTCATATTAATTCTTATTGGTGAAAAATGTAATCAGTCACCTCAGCAGGCACATACAGTCAGGTATACAGCTTATTGCCTTAATCAGAAATGGATGATGGTTCTTCCTGGAGTCCTGGAAGGGGGGGGGGGGGGTAGTCCACTTTGTGGCATGAAGTGAAGCAGGACGAGTAAAAGGGTCTTGATCATAAATGAGGGAAGGGTGGAGCAGGAGATCGATGGGCTGACGCCCTCAGCAGTGATGAGGATGCTGTGCTGGTCTGCTGTGGTGAAGAAGGTTCAGGTGTTGATTTACTGGTCGATCTCACTCATGACTGAGAGCTGGAGGTAGTGACCAAAAGAATGAGGTCACAGATACGAGAGGCGGAAATGAGCTTCCTCTGACTGGCGTCTGAGCTCAGCCTCAGAGGAGTACAAACTGCTACTCCTCCACATTAAAAGCAGCCAGACGGCCAGAGGAGGTGGTTCGAGAATCAGACACATTCCTCCATGGCGCCTCCTAGGTCAGGTGTTTCAGGCATGTCCAATCTGGACACTCTGGATGGGTTATGTCTCTCAGCAGGCTTGGAAATGCCTCAGCGTCCCCCTGAAGGAGCTGGAGTTGGTGGTTGGTTGCTTAGGATGTGGATCAGTGAGAGAAGAAGGATGGAAGGATGAAGGAAGTCTTCATCGGCAAAACGTTGCTCATTAGTCGTTATGCTGTAGCCGCTTTAATTGGATTAGCGTTGACTGCTGTTTATGACTCCATATCTTTGCTGGTGTGGCTTCAATTATAAATGATCTTATTTGTAAAACACAGATCATCTTGGACACACAGGCCTCACCTGTGTTCCTCAGCCTCATACAGGCTGGATAAATATTCGGGAAAGGCCGGATTTGGCCCATGGCGCACGGTTCATACCATAAAAATTAGAGTTGTTGATTTAACATAACCTTCAACAGTTTGCAGTCGATGTTAAATCAAAGCATCGAGCGAGTGTTGTGATGTTTGTTTGTGAGTCCCCAGAGTGGAGCTTAATAAACACACTGACCCCGAATGTAAAAGCAGGACAGCGCTGTGGCTGCCTGCAGGCAGACTGGCAGAGGAAGCTTCCCAGAACCACCAGCAGTTCCAGTCAGGGATTCATTTATGTTTATCCAGATCAGAGAAGCCATAATAATAAACTGATAATCAAGATCGTCAATATTAACTTTATATAGTTACACCTTTATGCCCAGCATATAACATTTACACATTTAAATACATGTCAGAGAAATAATAAGTGCATTTACCAAAATCTTGTTCGTGTTATATCTTTATACATTTTGAAGTGTTCTGCTGGTTTTTAGCTTTCTTCTGATTCTGCTAGAAGATCTGAAGGTTTTAAGGAGGAAACGGTGCATTTGTTCAGGGCTGTTGCAGAAACTCTGCAGTGGCTCATTGATGTGTTTTAGCTGCTCAGCACTGATATACGAGGGTGTGGTGCACACCTGTGAGGATGACCACATCGGTGTTGCTCCTGGTCATTTCTTGGGATTTGTTGACAGTGGAATATATATACATATATATATAAAATAAAAAAGGAAAGGGACAGGCAGAGAGATGAAAAGTACAGGAGAAAGAAAGAAAGGAAGGAAGGAAGGAAGGAGGGAGGGATGGAGGGAGGGAGGGAGGTGAAGTGTGTGTGGGTGAGCCAGTGAATAAGTGAGTCAGTGACAGAGAGGGGGGGGGGGGGGCGAGTGAACAGCTGCCACTGAGAGAGGTCACAAACAGAGGATTGTGAGATTCGCTGCATGGTCTCAACTCCAGACTAAACTTTTCCTGGATGATTTTCCGGGAACAGAACTGAATCCGGCCTCTTTCTGGACTCTTTTGTTCGAGGTCCGATGGCTCCGCTCTCAAACCGAAGCCCTGCCGGAGCAGCGAGTTTAGAAGCTCTGCTGAAAGTCGGGCTCTCTTTCTGAACACCGATCGAGTGCTTTCATAGACCAGCCTGTTTACAGCTGGTACTGTTTCCAGGGCTTGTAAGGGGACTATCCTCCTACCAGCATCTTTCTGTACCTGTCCCACAACTCCACTGGTCCCACTTTGTTCTGGTTTCGCTGCTTGGATGAGGCACCGCTTCAGCACTTGATGCAAACATGGACTCCTTCTGCTGGTTCAGCATTATTTCTGAGCACTTTTGTGCTGCTGAATTGTTCTCTGCAGCTGTACTAAAATAATAACAGTACCAAACTGTCTCTAGAGTCTGAGTCACTCTGGATCTTCTGCTGTTCTCCTGGACCTCAGACTCCCAGGCTCTCTGCCAGTCTAAAATATTTATGGACGCTCTCTCAGGACTGGGAAAAGTCCAGATCGTGTGCTGGACTTTGGGGTGAGCAGTATGGTGGCGGGGCAGGGACCCCTCGGCCTGCTGGCACAGCGGTTTAACTCTGGATGCTCTGTGGAGAACACCAACATGGGGAAAGAGGTGGAGGTAAGATGGAGTATTTACACTTCTGTCCAGCCTGGTTGCATTCAGTCGTGTTAGTTTGAAGGGAATTTGATTTTTTTTTTTTTGTTATGTTTTATTTTCATCAATCAAATTTAGTATTTAGGACGTGTGTGTTTATCACAGAAATCTTTAAAATGAAGCTGCAGTTCCTCTAACGACCACTTGAGGCAGTGACGTCTCTAACTGGGCCATTTTACTACGTCTGTGCTGTTAGTGCACTTTGGAGCATTTTTAATAGCTGATTATATAATAATAACTTCATAATAATATAATAACAGGGCTCAATATGGAGATAATTGCTCTAACACAGTATTATATTCATATGTTAATTAGCTGTAATTAGCAGGCGTCTGTTCATACTAACTGATCTAACTTATCACCACCACATATGAACACAAACCAAACTGTGGTCACCATCATGCTGTCGTTCATGCTTCTAACCAGCAGCACACAGACGAATGGGTCACATCATTTTCTGTTACATAAACTGCTTTAACAGGACCGTGAACAATATGATGTATTTATCACCTTATTCATGTTCACATATAGACTTATCTGTAAGCTAATTAATCTTAAACAGCATCTGGCCTGAATGAGTGTAACTAGCAGTTTAGTGTCATATGATGTAATCTGATTGTGTCTAATTTAATCTGTCATGTATTCTGATTTAAATTAATCAGATATGATTTAATCTGAATTACATTTAATGTGATGAACAGAGTTACAGGCTGAATGAGCAGTGAAACAGTGATATTGTAACACTATTATGAGCACTGAGCCCACTGACTCATCACATTACTGTCAGTGAGGAATGAGGTCATTAAACAGTGACTTCTCTGTTTGTCAGGGGGAAGTTTAGGGTTAAAAACCTGTATTTTCCTGGGTGCTCTCAGGCACCAACACAGACTGTAAAAATATAAAATATAATGTCACAGTTCAGGGACTCACACTGCAGACCTGAGCCAGCCTGCTGTGAACTTGCTGTAATTAGATAAGCAGCTGTACTGAATTGATTGCTGTCAGTTTGAATGAGCTGAAGTGCCATCACACACAAAAGCCATCACAGCGTCCGATGGAAACTTCACAGAGCGATAAACAGATCAGCTGTGATCCAAACTGAACCCAAATCTGTAAAGCCGCCCACCAGGAGCCCACACTGACCCTGACTCAGCACTGACTCAGCACTTTTGGAGAAGTCACTGAAAACTGGGGAAACTCTGTTTTCAGATTTGGAGGGCGACCTTTGACCAAAGGAGGAAAAAAAAGATCTCAGAGGCTGATTTATTTTTACTCATCTGGATCCTTAGAAATGATGGTTCCTGTAGGTCAGCTGACTGTGGGCTGCCGGGCAGAGCGACACACACACACACACACACATTGATTTACTGTAAGTCTACACTGAGGCCAACCCAGACGAGTCCACTGCAGTGACCCCAGGTGGGCTCCAGGTGTCCCCGTTGTGGCGTCCTAATCAGGCCTCTGAGTCTCTGTGTTTGCAGACTGACCTTTTTAAGCTTATGTTTATTTAAATAGACCAAAAAGATATAATTTACAGCACATTAAATATTTTAACCAGAACCAGACTCATGACTCTTCCTTCCTGGTTAAGAAGGGGCACCAGCAGCTCTACTTTCTCAGGAGGGAGTTCTCAGTCTTGAACACCAATGTCAGGTGGAGAGAAGGGTGTAGGCATGAGATTACTATTGGGGGGGGGCACACATCGGAAACCTGACAGATCTGTAAATACTCTGAGCAAAGCATAAAAAAATGCTATTTGATCTTTTAGTTTCTTCTTTTTCAAGTGTTTCTTGGAAAAATAGTGTTGTGTACACCTATTATTGTACGTATAATTTACATATGCATATGTTTTATAATCTTAAAATCAAGTATTTTTCTCCTCCGTGGTGTAATTTTTGGGTGGGACAAATGCGCCTGTCTCCAATATTGGACACACACACACACACACACACACACACACACACACACACGTCCCCCCCCGGTTCCTACGCCTATGGGTGGAGGTGTGCTGTGCTCCTGTATCACTCAGCAGCTGCTCTGCGGCAGAGAAGAAGGCTCTGCTGAAAGCTGCACAGAGGACCATCACAGACATAACACCCTGCTCACCCAGGGAGGGGGGCAGACCGTGCAGAAGCTGTTCCTTCTCCCTCTGCTTGTTTCTGTATGATGTTGTGTTCTCATTCTCGTTGGTGCTAAACCATGGATCCAGCAATCATGTTGGATACATGTAATAAAAATCCATGAGTCCTTGAATCCTCAGGGATGCTGAGAGAGGACAGGGCAGAAATACAGGCGCCAAAAAGGACTGACATGTGATAATGAACACATGGAGAGCAGGCCGTGACCGAGATAAGGGACGGTTATCTCAGTGACCACAGTGTCTCCTCCCTCCTGATGACATCACAGGTTCTGACAGATGGCAGGTTGCCAAGGCTCCAAAAACTCAGATTACACAATAAAAGTATGTGTAAGCAAATATAAAAGTATCTTATCAAACAACCCGAGGTATTTCCTCTTGATATAAAAGATCATTTCAGATATGTTCGGTAATATAATTGATCTGTGGTTAGTATTTCTAAGGCATGGATGCTGCAGTTTACCTGATAACATGAAGTTCAGCCTCAGGGTAACAGAACAGTTGTGATCTCCTGATCTCACACAGTGACTACAACAACAGTCCTGTTGGGCGTGTGTGCGACAGAGGCTGATGTGGAAACATGACTGTGTGTGCGATAAAGTCTGGCACTGAGGGGAAGACTTTGAGTCACGCTATTGTTTCAGATGTCAACAGAACAGTCGGCTTTCCCGCATCACCTCAAACATTTGCACACACAGACCCCAGACTGGCTGAAAACCAGAACGCTGTCGGCTGATGCCGGTGTGTGGGCCATAAATGGTTGTCCTTTTTAACCCTTTTGAATCCCAGGTGTCCTGTTTTTGTGTAATAATGTGAACATGTGACTCTGCTCGCCCCCCCAGGAGCCCAGCACCAAGCGCAGTAAGCCCTTATCCCGGGTGGCGTCTCTGGCCAGCCTGCTGCCGCCTGTCAAGACCACGCCGCTGAAGAGGATTGGTCAGACACTGCAGGTGAACCACCAATCAGATGTCTTCATTTTTTTTGGATTTGGTCCTTTATGATAGGAAATGAGACCGAGTCCTTTCTGTTTCCCACGTCCCTCGTTTCACTGTATTTATTTATTTAAGGACATCTTTGATGAACTGCACTCGTTCTAATGGCATGAAGAAGTCTGGATGATATCGATGTTTATGAGTGTGTCCAGAACCCTCAGCTGGACTTCACTAACAACTGGGTGACATCACAGTGGCTGCGTCCAATAAGGGGCGAGCTAGTCTGCCCTGGAGGAGGGCGATTAAATATAAATAAGATTTACTGCTGCAGTTACAGCGGCCATGGACAAAAACATAATATGTTATTGTTTATTTTTGTTGGTCCTTCTTTTATATACAGTCTGTGGTCCAAATACTTTGTTGTTGAATTTGTGAACATGAATTCATGGTTGTGTGTTTTGGCCCAGGACACTCTTAGAGACAAAGGTTAAAAAATGTTTGGCTCTAACCTGCTGTCAGGTCACTGTAACTGTAGTTCACTTCTCCCCCATTTTTTGTTTTTATGAACACAACTTTGTGCCTTCAGTCTTCACCTTTTGTACCGATGAGTAAACATCACAGCGTTCGGCGTGGGAAACCTGGGACTCATATTTAAGGGAAAATGAAGAGATTTTAACTTCCAGAATCCGGGACACCAACAAAAGCTTTAAGCCACAGATGCTGAAAACAGCAGAGTTAAAGAAAGCAGAAATAAATGGGTTTTAAACGTGTCTCTGTCTCTGCAGCGCACCATCACTTTCCGTAATGAGAGCCGGGCGGAGAGAACTGCTCCTCGTCATCCTCCTTCCTCCTCCTCAGTGATGAAGGCACGTGTTACAGCGACACTCTCCAGCCCTTCGTCCTCCGTGACCACCCCGAGGGTTTCCACGGCGGCTGCTCCGGCCTCCAAGCGTCGGGACAGCAAACTGTGGAGTGAGACGTTCGACGTCCGACTGGGAGCGGCGCAGCCCCTGAGCCCCAAGGAGATAAAACGACAAGAGGTAAAAAAAACACGCTGAATTTGTATCAGTTTATCAAATGTCTTCAGTTACATGGTTACAATATTATCATTTAAAGAGTGGAAAATAGTCTCAACTATGATCAAACATATGCTATAAACCCCAGAGGCCTGAACCAGTCATTCATTAACTCCTCCTCCCTTTGCAGGCTATATTTGAGCTGGCTCAGGGCGAGCAGGACTTGGTGGAGGACCTGAAGTTGGCCAAGAAGGTGAAGAAACACTTTGACTGTGTTGATGAAGAACCCACCTTCCTCCTGCAGTTTCACGTTCTCACCTGCATGTTTTTATGCGTGTGCTGTAGGCCTACCATGACCCGATGCTGACCCTGTCCATCATGACTGAGCAGGAGCTCAACCAGATCTTTGGTACCCTGGAATCACTGATCCCTCTGCATGAAGGTAGGAGCATGTTTTAATTACTATTATTCACATTATCATGGTTTCACAGGAATCATCTGCATGATCTCCATATTTCTCCTGGGCGCTCCGGCTTCTTCCAGCAGGTTAACTGGTGGTTTTTAAAGGGACCTTTCATGTGATGATGAAGGATTTTTGGTCTGTCTGAACTGGATAAGCAGTTTAGGATCGTTGAACTTTCTGTAAAGTCTAAAACTAAAGGAGAAATGACTGCAGACTCCTAAAGACCTGAACAGTTCACATTCGCCTCTTTAGCTTCTCATCAGGCCTGATTAGTGTTCAGGTGAGGGAGACGTTGGATTCAGGTTGGCTGCTGGTTTTGGACACCAGTCAGCACACACGCTCTACTGTGACTTAATTTATGCAGGTCGGCTGTCTCAGTATGACTCGATGCCATTAAAACACCCTGTAGGAGCCAGGCTTGCTGTGTGTGTGTGTGTGTGTGTGTGTGTGTGTGTGTGTGTGTGTGTGTGTGTGTGTGTGTGTGTGTGTGTGTGTGTGTGTGTGTGTACTGCATTGGCACCTGGGGTGGGGGTGTGTCACTGTGGGTGTGTTTTGTGGTTATTTGTAATAAACCTGTTCACGGGGTGATGCTGGAGTAATAGTGTGGGGTGAGCTGTGGGAGTGAAACTTTCTGCTGACATCTTTGTATTTTTGTGAGTTTTAATATATATTTGCATGGACATTTTTATTGGTGCTCCGTCACCGCTAAGACCAATAAAGGTATCAAACGAAGTCTTGAAGTAACTGTGTTTGGTGTGTGTGTCAGCAGTTTTCTCCCATGTGTAGCCCACGGCAGCTCGTTGGTTTTGAGGGTCATTATTCCCACTCTGACTCCTCTCTTCAGAAATAAACCTCCCCGTCTCTCCTCAGACTTGCTGAGTCGCCTCCGCGATGCCAGAAAACCCGATGGGTCCACAGAACATGTAGGACACATCTTAACTGACTGGGTGAGTGTTTTCCCAGTCAGCAGACAGATGTGATATCAGCTCTTCACAGGGTATTTCTAAGCAGGTGTGCGTCTTTGTGTTGTCTTTGTGTCGCTCCAGCTTCCCTGCCTCTCCGCCTACACGCCGTACTGCAGTAACCAGGTCAAAGCCAAGGCCTTGTTGGACCAGAAGAAGCAGGACCGGCGAGTCCAGGACTTCTTGCAGCGCTGTCTCCAGTCACCTTTCAGCAGGAAGTTGGACCTGTGGAACTTCCTGGACATCCCGCGCAGCCGGCTGGTGAAATACCCACTGCTGCTCAGGGAGATCCTGAAGCACACGGCCAACGACCACCCGGATCGGCAGCACCTGGACGAAGCGGTGAGGAAAACTAACATCACCACACCTTATCAGGTGGGAGCACCAGGCAAAGGCTTTAAAAAGGCGAATACTAGTTCCTCAGAGCAGACACGCTTCAGGACTCACCTTAATCGCAAAGACAGTAACGGCAGCGAGGCAGGAGCATCTTGGCTGTGGAGCTCTGTGACGGCCCAAAGGCTGCAGGCTGGGGGGGGTGTAGCTTTGACATTTGAATCTGCATTAGGCTGAAGTCAAAGCATCTCCATTATTTGCAAAAGTAAAAGTTTCTTTGTTTCTTCAGACAACTTCACAAAGTCAGAAAAAATGTGGTTTTCATCTTGAATCTAACCGTGACAGCGATCCTGAGAGCAGGAAACGCGAGCTGCAGGAATCAGTGGACCGCATTTGTTAACTGATAACCGCGTGTGTGTGTGTCTGCCCCACAGATGCTGATGGTCCAGAGCGTGGTGGCGGACATCAACAGGCGAACGGGAGAGTCGGAGTGTCAGTACTACAAGGATCGCCTGCTGTACACGGAGGACGGACAACGGGACGAACTCATCGACCGCTCCAGAACCCTGAGCTGCCACGGAGAGCTGAAGAACAACAGAGGACTCGTTAGTACATTTCTACAGTTAACCCCCCCCACACATTCCTTTAGCTTTGAACACAGATGCCTCACTGTTCATCCTTCTGTTTGTGAGGAGAAGCCAATCAGAAGAAAGAAGTCTTAAAGGGGGTGGAGCTAAAGCTGAAGGGCTGCACCAAGGCTCAGGATAAGATAAATATGGCTTATTTTGAACTGCCAATCATGCAAAGCTACTATAGTAGAGTGCAGAATAGACCCCTCAGTAAAAACATCAAATAAACTGTTGCCTTGGCTGAAATCCTCATAGATTTTAGTATCAAATTAAGTAAATGTCAGCATCACTGATTAAATCCAGTCAATAAAGTTGGTTTATTGTCAATTTATCTATGTTACAGATGCATTTTCATAGCATGGGTGAGCTTTTTGAGAGTGTTTTTTCCCCACTTTCATCAACCTTGCTGTAAATATGGCCTTTTATAGTGTTTTAATATATTATCTTTATTCATTGGGTGGAAAATGAAATACTGCTCTCTGTCATTCTCTTTCCAGAAACTTCACGTGTTCCTTTTCCAGGACGTCCTGGTCATCACCAGATCCATGTCGCTGAGCGAGCAGCCGGTCAGCTATCAGCTCTGCCGCCAGCCCATCCCCATCCGTCAGCTCGACCTGGAGGACCTAGCAGATGGAGAGATAAGAGTGGGCGGGTCCATCAGAGGGGCCTTCAGCAACAATGAGCGGAGTCAGTGCTCGACACAAAGCACACAAACTACAAACACACAAGCTTCAAATCAGTTTAGTGTCTTAATGCTGCAGCATACAGTTCTGTTTAGACTGATGATGATGATGACGCCTCTGAGCACAGCTGGTGCTACAAAAATGTTTTTTTAGTTTGGTGAAGTACAAATGATCTATGCTCCCCAGACGGTCGACCTGCGTCCCCGTCAGATGGTCTGGTATGCTGATCAGTGCTGGGCCTCACTGATCCTGTGAGCAAGCTGGAAAAAGACCCAACAGCTGCTGTAATGAATGAAACCAGAGGAGGCCGACAGATTCACACCAGCAAGTCCAGCATTTTTCAAACAGAGAGCATTCAGGGAGAGTGTGACCCAGGCTATTTTACTGTAGCTACAGTTTACAGATGTCCCCTGAATGTGACACATTCAAAGGAAGCCGACTATAAGGACACACTCAAAGGCAGCTCATCCAAACATGAGTTTCATTTATTGGATGACTATAAGACAGAAAAATGCATTAAGCTATATAAAAGCTTGTTGGTAGAGCTACGAATGTAAGAAACATGTGCAGCGTTAGACCATCAGAGTGACGACCTTTGGAATAAGGTAGAACTTTAGACCTGCGTTATCTTTTTTCAGCCCCCTCACAGCCCTCTTTAAACCTGGTTTTAGGGTTGAAGTTACAGTTAGGGTTTGGGACTTAGTTGTGATGGTTAAACTGGCAGACTGGTGCACTGGCTGGAGTAATGTGGATGCTGTACTGGTGGGTGGATGGATGGATGGCTAAGGTGCATTAGTGTCAGTGAATGTCCTCACAAAGAGAGCCGAATAAAGCACACCTGTGTGTGTGCATGTGCCCCTCCCCTGCACACGGAGTGGAGCGACAGTCACTGCAGACGACCTTCTGTCCAAAATACTGTCACCTTTTAATTGAATGACCTCCTCATGTGCTGTGCTTTTGTTTGATGTTTTATTTTAAAATCTTCTGAAAAGCACACGTCCTGATCATGATTATTTAACATAAATGATTAGATTAGATTAGATCAGGTTTTTAATCTTTCAAATACCAGTGTATACATTCACCGTATATACACATTAATACTTGATGTCTGACCCTAATAACCAACCATGTCTTCTGTTTTCTCCTCCTCTCAGCAAAGAACTTCTTCCGGGTTTCGTACCGCACTGGAGGGCAGCTGCAGAGCCACTGCTTCCAGGCCAGCGACGCCTTCAACAAACAGCAGTGGATCAACTGCATCAGACAAGCCAAAGAAGCTGCAGCGCTGACTGTGGACCAGCCGTCAGAGATGGGACAGTGTCCAGAGACAGGGCTCAGTGGACAGATAGGGCTGAGTCCGTGCAATGATTCAGGGAATGAAAAGGGGCTGTCGGGGCAGATAGAGAAAGGGCAGGGATTGGAGGGAGAGGTGAGTCTGCATGGAAAGGAAGAGCTTGGACTGATTGATGGGGGCGGCTTGAGTTTAACTCGAGAGATGATGACGAAGGCAGATTTGGGTTTCCACGGTGAATCAGGGCTGGTGACCGGTGAGACGGAGACAGGTGTGGAGGTAGGGAGAGAGCAAGGTATCAATGAGATGGGAGCAGAATCAGGAGCCACTGCAGACTTTAAGGTGGATGAAGAAGGACAGACACTCACCGAAGGTGATGATGCAGTTCGCATTTCCCTCTTCTCATCTCCTGGTCCCAAAGGAGAGAAGGATGAGGTGATGGAGGAGGAGGAGGAGGGCAATGCTGAGGAGGAGGGCATGGACACTGGCGAGATGGACTTGCTGCAGAGCGAGGAGCTCATCCACAGGTGCTGATAGGACGACACCTTACCTGACTGGAACTGCACTCAATCAAACATGGGATTCAGCGATGATGTAACTGACAAACAAACCCAAAGAAACATGTACAATCAAACTCAAGTCACATGACCAAAGGTGCTCACTGCTCTTAGGCTGCTGCTCAGAAACAAGGCTAAAGGGGCAAAAACCTGTTATCGGTGTAATTATGAGTGGGAAAAACTGTCGTCCTCCTCAGAGTGTCCTCGGTAATATTACTGTAATGTGTTAAATAATAGAACAACAACCACTGAAATCTCCTTTTCTAATCATACATGATAAAATATACATTTACATGTTTCAAAAGTTCCCATTTCTCAGTTTCTACATCCTTGTTTCCTCTCCTTGTGTCCTCTCTTGTCATCAACCCCTCCCATCAGAGACATCCTTCAGTGCAGTGTACTGCCATTCATTTCCTCACTGTGTGCATTATGAAGGACTCAAAATAAAAGATGTGTGAGTTCCCTGAAAGGTGAAGTCCAGGAGAGAAGATGTGGAGCAGTAACATGAATGTGCTCCATGTGAAATAAAGGAGGCTGCTGTTTCTGATGAGGACAGAGGAAAAGGTGACAGCAAACAGTATGTCAAGGAAATGAGTCAGAAAGCACACCTCTTCCACACAGGAGGAAACTGGCACTGCCTTGCAGTGAGAACAGTGTCAGACGGGCAGTGGGACCCTCCTCTCCCTCATGTTAAATAGTCCCTGGTTGAAGTGCTGCACCCATTCTGGTCAGCCTGTAGACACCAAAATAAAAGCCCTGGTGAGTTTAGAGTTTTGATTGTGTTGGAAGATTTGAGGAAATGAAAGGCCTTCAGAGAAATAGCCCTACAGTTGGTAAATGATGGGAGCACAGCTTGGCCATGTGACAGGAACTCCCAGGCTGCAGTTAGTCATGATGTCATGCTTGTGACATCCTCTCGTGTATTATTAGTCAAAGTTAGTCTACACACCAATTCTGTTGTAGAGATTGAGTAGAGCCACAGACTGTATATAAAAGATGGACTTTCATTAAACCTGCATTCTTTCTCATTTTCAACAGGGGGCGACTCCTCTGGTTGTAAAAACGATTTTAATCCCCAAACTGAAGGCTTCCTGGATGGCGTGTACCACACAGGAAGCTCTCATATTTCTTAGATAATTCTATTTAAAATGCTCCAACAGTGAAGGTGTGCAGGAACACCTGTCAATCAAAAGCCCTGCTGAACTGTTATGAAGGGAGAAACTATTCACATTGTTAATATGCTTTTTTTAATGCTGTAAAGTGGAGCATTTTTACATGGAAATCTACGGGGGACTGATTTCCTAGCCTCAAGTGGCCATCAGAGGAACTGCAGGGTTTTTTTTAGTTCTGTCACCTGGTCAGTCGTCTCCTGTTTTAGTTTTCTGGTCAGGTGTAGGATTACTTCCTCCTCAGTTAGTCATTTAAATCGCTGTGTTTCATAAACTGTTTAAATGGTGTCTGAAAACACTGGAAACACACGGCTGTAATTCTCTTTTGATGGGTTAGCAGATTCTATTTATCATATATCCCAACAGCTCTGCTGTAGCTTCACCACAAAGCTGCTGCAAACTGAAATGCTCTGCATTCAAAGTTGTGTTGAAGGAGGAGCCTGTTGTGTATGTACTGTATGTATATAAATATGTATATGAAGTATATGTGTGAGAAGGAAAAAAGCCAAGCATTACTGTTTATTATATATGTGCTACATGCTACACATGAAATATGATTGCAATGTTAAGAATCAGTTCTGAAGATGCTAATAATGACATCTACACTACTGTGCAAAAGTCTCGAGCCACCCTTCATTTCTTTATATTTTACTAGGGAAATGGGGGGTAGGTGCAGTGATTTACATGCATGGACATGCAGTACCTCAGGCAGGAACAGAGTACACAGTATTTGGTGTGAACACCTTTATCCTTCAGCACAGCCTGAACTCTGAGGCAGCTTTTGCTTTAAGCAGTCCTCAGGAATCGTTCTCCAGTCAAAGTTCTTCTTTGGGTGTTTTTGTTCTGGTCATTTTATTTTTTGTAGATTAAGTAAAAGAAATGGGAACAAATGCTATATTTTTGCACCAGCTGCTAGTAACAAAGTATTTAAAGAGACTATTTAAAATTGGTTCTTTGCAAATAGACACAACACTGGTTCATCCTTTGAGTTATGAGCCTTTTTTATGCTTGAATCATGGGTCAGTGTTGAGTGACTTAACAAACAAATAAAAAACTTTAATCAGAAAATGGTCAGGTACAAGGACTGGACTGAAAATGATTGAAATAGCAGCCGGTGTTCAAAGGAAACATTCGAAAGCCCTTCAGAAAGCCTGGAGACCTGCTGCTCAAATGCAGTTTGAGAAAAATACATCTGGCTCAAAACTTTTGCACAGTCCTCATATAAGGAGATTTGAACGTCTCAGCCTGGAGAACACTCACTCTGTTTTATAACAATGAAAAAGGTGGTGTTTCAGCTGAAGTGTTATTGTGAGGACCAAAGCATCAATAAATTGTTTTAATACAAAGTGTTATTGTTGGTCTGAAAAATGCAGCATTAACAAACATCCAAAAACAAAACGAAAACAAGTGTGGCCGGGCACAACAAGTCCCGCCCTCTGAAGACGTTTTAGCTGATTTGAATGTTTTCCATAACACACAGGTCCTCTTGTCCATGCCCTTTGACCTTTACCTGGAGGTCAAGCTCGCCAAAATCCAAACGTGTCCAAGATTTTCAATAGATCCATTTGTGTTGTGAATTTGAACCTGCTACTTCACATCGTTCTCGAGTTACTGTGTTAACAAGATTTTCAGAAAAGCGACCTATGACCTCTGACTTTGATCCAATTATGGCTAAAATGTAATCAGGTGCTCTGGGATCAATGTCTATGTTTCCTCCACCCTGAGGAACACCTCTGCCACTGAAACAACAAACGTGTGCATTGATTAAGGTGGGATTTTGGCAGGTGGGGAACTGTGAACTCTGAGCTCAGTACACACTGATCAGCTGAGCTCTGCTGCTGGTTCTGAAGTTTTCGGCTCTGTGTGGATTTACCCAGCTGTATTCTACATGCGCCATCATGGCTGCTTACCAACACTGTTCAGCAAGATAGTCGTATAAAGGTAGAATCTGATAATAATACAGAATAATAAAGAATAAAAATCACAGCCAAAAAGTGATTGTAGCTTCTCCCTTGTGACAGGAGTGTTGTTTCTGCCTCAGAATTACTTCATATCATTTATGAGAGGTGTGTTTAGGAAACATTAGGCCATAAAGTCATTTTTACAACTGTTTAAATACAGACTGTCATTTTTTGGCAAATACTGGAAAATGATGTTTTGGCACAACACCGGGATTTCCTTTTTGCGCATGCACCAAGACACTCCAGCATGGCCCATTACTGCAAACTAATGTTTAGCAATATTACAAATGAGCGAAGCCTCCACTGTTCATCACAAACTCGGAATATCAGGAAATAAAAGACATTTCACAGCCTGAAGTTACCAGATAAGCTCAGAAAGGCATCATGCACAGTTACACTGTCTGATAAAATAACAATGATATACGGGAAATATTTAAAAACTAAACTCTCACTATGACATGAACATCACTCTTATTTCTGCCTTGGGGAAAAAAACGAAAGTGTATCTTCAGACAGCGAGAGGCACAGAAACAGCCGGTGTGTTTGTTTGTGTCATTTGAGCTCGTTTGCATTTCAAATTTCAGTAACTGCCAGTAACAGCAGACCCGTTTATGCCCCCCTGCAGCTGCGCTGCCTCGATGGCGGAAGTCCTTTATTGCCTGTCCGTGCGAAAGCACGAACAACAGGGATGTGCAGGAATAAAGGTGCTGCATGCAGGCCGATCCTCGCTGCAGGAGGACTTGGGGGGTGGGGGGTGAGCACGGCAGCCTGCTGTGAATGCAGTCAAAGTTTGCGCACGGGCAGCATTGTGTACCTGCACACAGATACACTTTCACCTTTCCTTTGACTGGCCATCGTGGTGACTGGTTCACACCTTGAGGGTGAATCCAGGACAGCCCTTAATAAAGATAACGACAGTTCTGGGACATTACAGCAGACAGTGTGCAGGGGCCATTTACAACACTGTATATATACATATACATTCATGCATAACGTTCCTCTCACACATGCACTGTTACCAAAACACTTTATAATCACTGTAATAAGGTGCTTCTGAATAATTTAGTCTATCATTTCAATATTCAGTAAGCATCTACTCTCACCAGGTATCATCTGAATTCGCACCACATCTGAGGTGGGCACAGGGACTGATTATAATAGATGCCTGAATCATTTTAATAAATGTGTAAATTTCTTTCCAAATTAACCTTCTAAAGAGAAGCAGATTTTTCTTAAATTTGCAGTGATTTGTTTTCCCCAGTTTTCTATTTTAAGCAAATTTGCTCTTTTTTAAAATATATATATTTGCAGTTTTCCACATAAATGTACATGTTTTTCTCCTAAATGTTTAATTTTTTCCTTGTAAATTTGCCAGTTTTTATGTACCGTAACATTGCGATTTTTTCCTTGTTAATTTAACGTCTCTTATAAATTAGCTTTTTTTCATAAATTGCACATTTGTTTTTTTGTTCTTGTAAATTTGATGGTTTATTTTATAAATTTATTTTTCCCACAAATTTGCCAGGTCTACTGGTTCTTATAGATTTGCCTTTTTTACTAGTGTTTTTTAAGTTTGCATTTTTTTTTTTGTGTAAATTTAGCATTTCTTGTAATTTTGCAAATTAATAAATGAATCAATAAATCTAAATTTCTCATAAATTTGCCATTTGGTCTCCTAACTGTTTTTTTCTCTAGAAATTTGCCGGGCAGTGTTTGTACATTTGTCAGTTTTATTTATTTTTGTCAGATAAGTTTTTCGGTCATATTTTTCAGAAATAATTACAGGTCTTGTAAGTTTACGGCTTTAACCCCCCCGCTCTGCTTCCACTGAAGCCGGAGTGAAACTGCAGGGGAGGGCGCAGAAGATGGCAGCATTGAGTTAACCAGGCGCAGCTGGATCTCAGTGAAGAAGAACTGCGCTCACAGGAAGCATGGTGTGGGCTGTGTGCTGCTCCGACTGCCTGCGCTGCGGGCTCCGGAGGTAACGGTGGCGTCATCGCGGGACTGTAGCCGAGACAGGGTGCCGGAGTGACGGTTGTGAAGGGACTCGTCGGTTAGGTCCAAAATACACACAATGGACGACAACAGTCTACCCCGGAGGGAGGCATGTCGTCCGAGGAGGGTCTCTGCTGCTGCGGAGCTTGGAGCTAATGTTAGCCTGCAAGATGGCGAGGTGATCGACCTAACCTCTCCCAGAGAAAGTCAGCCTGGGGCGGACAGACCGGGCGCTGCTGGCGGAAGGATGGAGAGGAGGAACTCGGCACCGCAAGTGGTCCATCAGAGGCATATGCCCATGGAGCCCTACAAGTTCCACATACCGAAGAAAACTGAGGAAAAGAGAGGTGGGCCTTTCTCTGTGCATGTTGGGAAAATTACAGAATGCCTTTCAGGACTTTTATATGTTAATTTATGAAGATTTTTTCTAATTATGCTTATTTTACACCTGAAACAGCCCTGAAGCTAGCAGCGGTAAAGTTCCATTATCGGACAGCTGATCGTCCATTCTCAGATAACGCTGTTTTCTTGCTAACATCGCACAGTATGACTCGTATTCACAAATATGCGTGCCACATGTTTATCGCCACTATCACGATAAATTTTAGTTGTGTTAAACTTCCTGTAAGCTGCGGTGTGTTTGCGGACATGCTAACGCAGGTGAGGGATGCTAGGAGCTAGCGCTTTTAGCCAGTAACCGTTAACTACGTGCTTGTAAGTGATCCGCGGGGGTTTAATCTCACTTGGCAGTAAACTGTAGGCTGTTTGTGTGTGAAAGTAAATATCCGCGGATCCATCTTCGGCTTCTTTAGCTGCACTTAGCCTTTATGTTGACTCCAGCTTCTGCTAACGAGGATTAGCTAAAGCGAGGTAACCGCCTCCTTGTTTACGTTTCAGTTACAGCGGTCCGAGAGCTCACCTGTACTTTGCGCTTTCTGCTCTTCCGTTTATGGCTTTTGTTGTCGTACTGACCCAAAAATGTGAGTGATAAATGTTTAACATGCGGACATTTTTGTCGTTTTTAACCGAGTCTGCAGCAGATTTAAATGTTCAGGCTGGAGATGAAGCTTCTTGGTGTTGTTTTAGGGGCTGTTGTAGGACTAAAGAGGCCAAACTGATGTCTGTAACATCATCCTTATTTGTGCCATGAGTAAAACCAGCCAACCACAAGCCTTTTATCCAGACAGCTCTGCAATCACAACTTCACATCTCTTGGATGTCAAATATTCAGTGCATGCTTTTTTTTTTTCGTCACGCAAGGATTTTTCACTCAGGGAATGTTAAAGGATGCCAGTGTGCATCTGTTTTCCATGTAGGGTAAAGCGCCCACTATCCCATCCATCCCATCCTATATGTGAGGAGGATGCACAGCTTTATCCTCTGTGGAAGTGTTTTTGCCTTCAAACTATAACAGAAGCGTGGCACAGCTGGAATTTACTAACTATGGAGGATAACCACTCCTTTCTGTTTGTAAGTTTTTTCAGATGTACTAGGATGTGAAGAGAGGGAAGGAATCAAGGATGTACAAACTGGGAAATTAGAAAGGGGGGAGGTAGGAATGCACCGGTCTAAGTTTTGCCAGCCTGATATGATAGCAGTACTCAGACTTGGAGTATCAATCTGAGTCCGGTGTTAAATTAATAATCTGTAATCCTGAGACAGTTTATTTACGGCAGTCTCATTTTTGCGTAGGAGTGATGAGGCTCCTTACCTGGCTGTCACTGCAAGTGTGCTGAACAAAACATCATCTGAGCTTTTAGACACTTTTCTGCAGTTTGGAGTTTAAGTAAAAAATACTGCAAACATACGAAGTAAAGCTGTTGGTGTAGCAGGCCTGAAGTACCTCCAAACGGCTAATGTTTTGCTGTTGGCCCTCACCAGCGTGCTGCTGTTAAGCTGGCTTAGTAAATATAGAAATATATAATTTAACATAATAGATCAGCTGACCTTGCTGAGTATCAGATTGGTGCGAATCCAGTGGCCCGTCGTGTTTGTCATGCAGAAATGTTGGTTCTCTGTAACCCCGGCTTACTGCTCATACATGCTATTAAGTGCCGTAGCAGAGGTTAGCATCACAAACCCTGACACAAGAGTTCAAAAGACATTGGTTTTAATGGGGAGGGAGGGTCTAAATATCCTAATAATCAATAATGAAGCATGCACAGGTGGTCCTCATGTTGGTTGGATGTTTGCTTACTCAGAGATCTGGGCCACGCAGATCTGCAGATAATGATCAGATGAGCTTAATTACTTCAGGTTCATTACAAACTGATGTGTGTTTCCCATTAATGTGGCCTTGTGGCTTCATAGGCTGTGCTAGCCTTACTCCTTCACTCCAAGACTCATCCCCTGTCCAGATCCACCTCCTCGTGGGACTCCTTTATATAACAGATGAAAGTGAAGTCCAGAGTAAAGTGTGCAAGTGAAAGCATGTAGACACAAGTCTACAACAGCTATGTGATGGTGCCCTGTCGTTGCAGAGTGGTTTGGTGTGCAGGTGAATAGTTCCCAGTGAAACTCAGGTGGCGTGTTTGGCATTAATCACCCTGCTGGCTGATGACGTGTCAATCACAAGTCGTTATGCAGTGAGTGGGTTTTTGTAGCTCACCCCTGTGGATGCTGTAGGATGAGTCGAGTTGATTTATTATTGCTGTCTGAACTGTGATTTCATGCTGTCACCACGTTTGCTTTTTGTGTGTGAAGGTTTCGTTCAGTGCTGCTCTCTTTGTTAGCGTCGGCTTAAACGAGCAGCGTCGTTCACCCTCAGTCTCTCAGTGGAAACGTACCGCAGTATTAAAGCTGTGGTACACACAGACACACACACACACACACACACACACACACACACACACACTGTGGGCTAATGGGGAATTATCTTTTGTTAAATTGTACATCAGTGTTTGATGCTCCAACGGAGCCCTCAGCGCTGTGGGAGGCAGCTGCTGCAGGTCGTTCCTCCTCTCCGGAGAGCCTGGCTGAAAAAAACAGCACCTGTCCTGCTGTAATTAAACCTGCCAAATATTTCTGTGCGCTCCTCACGAGGCACCGTGATGCTGCATAAGAACGGGCTGTTTTGGTGGTGGTTGTTTCATATGATACACGTGAACACCACAGTGACCGACAACAGCAATAAAAGTTCTAAACAAGTTCAAGTCCTTCTTATTTGGCTCGAGTTTGTAGCGTTGTTGATGGCGGTGAAACAAACCAGAGTCCTTCTCGAAGAAAGTGTCGCAGTTATTTTGAAGCCCCCGTCTGACTGAACGGGAAGAGAGCTACACTGTTAATGAAAACCTCGAGATAAAGCTTTATTTTTCTTTATTAAACTCCTGCTAAACACACACAAAAGTTACACAATGTTACAAAGCAGGGAGTTCAATGACCTGCGCTCCGTGTCACCATATTCATGCATCTTCTCACTATATGAATATTGTGACCCAATGAATTCACATTATTGTCATATTTAAACACTATTTGAATAACAGACTGTTATTATTATTATTATTATTATTATTATTACTGTCACTGAAGCACTTCTTTATTTGTTTGATCTGTTTTCTGGCAAAAAAATTGCACATCATCTAATAAACTGTGTTGAATAGAGAAATCGAGCAATATCGAAAGAAATCATGTCTAATCTGCTGGCCCAGTTTAATGCTACAGCACAAAATGGTAAAATCTGATATGTGGGCACATTATCAATGAGTATCAGTTCAAGTTTAAGCCCTGATCAAAGTGTTTTCTCAGCCCCGTGCTGCAACCAGCTGTGAGCCTGGAGTCGAGCAGCATTTAAAGTGTCCGACTGTTTGAGGTGCAGTCAACAAGTCATAAAGTTGTAGAAATGAAGCGTCTCCTTGGCTGGAAGGAGAAACCTCGTTATCATTCAGAGTGGACGTGACCCAGAGGGTCTCGGTGACCCAGAGGGTCTCGGTGACCCCGAGGGTCTCAGTGACCCAGAGGGTCTCGGTGACTCTGATCTCTGTGGCCTCTCTTGCAGCTCTGTTCCAGTATGTCTCCACTGAGTCCAGGGAGTACGAAGGCATGATGACCGTCCTGACCTCCAGCTACATCGACACCAACTCTGCCGGCTGCTTTACGTACTCCATGCCTCGGCTTGTCTACAGCGAGCTGCTGGAGAAAGAGGTGAGAGTCGCTGTGAGCTCATTAGCCTGGATTGAAAATAAAGCAGTCGACATTAAGCTCATTCTAATAGCAGACATTAAATACTGTCGTCATTCTTTCATTTTAGATGTCACAGGAAATTGTGACACTTTGTGCCGTGGATAGTGTCAAACAGCTTTCTCTCCTTGTGTGTTGTGATCACACTAGGGCTGCATAAAACGATTATTTTAGTAATTGAGTATTCTATCGATTATTCCAGCGATTAATCGAATAATCGGATAAGAAATACTTTTTTTTATTAACAGTTTATCTGCATATTTTAACTTCCGTAATGCAGTTTCTCGCCATGTGAACAAACAGCGGTGAATGGAGCAGCTACAAAGTTCTCTTTTCTTCACCTTAACACTTGCTGATCAGGTGCTTGATGAAGGACCTCCAGCTGTTTCACAGATTTAATGGTGGTTACTAAAAGAAAAAGCTGCTGTTTTGGACGCTGGAAAAACGTTTCCTTTTTCACTACTTGAGCTCACCGTCACAGCTTCGCCTCTTTGCGCTTGCGCAGTTAAAACCGCTGCCTGCTATGAGTGTTTTGAAAAACTAGTGGCTGCGGGAGCCATGGCGCATGTGTGAGTAATGGTGTAATGCTTTGTATTCACAAGCATTCTCGAACATACGTTTCTACTGCAGGTCTATATTTAGTCATTAATAAGGGATTAAAGTATAAAAAATATTTTGAAGGAGCCCCTCGGTCCTGGGGGGCGGGCCTTCCGGTACCGAACCATCGCTAGTGCTAATGGCCCGCGCTCGCTAGCAAACCAGTTCTGGTAGCTACAGCTGAAGTAAAGACAAAAATAGCAGCTGAAATTCTCAGCGAGCACAACACACACAGACACACAGAGAGCAGTGGAGGCGTGGAAATGCATGTCAGCGACAGTTGCCAACCGTCCCGTAAAGTACGGAACACGGCATGTTACGGAGCCGTATTCCACGGAGTCCCGTAACATACGGGGTTCTGTATTTTACGAGACAGGTGGCAACTCTAGTGATGATCCACTCTGTGTTAAATGAAATCCATCGCAGCGACGGAGAGCTTTTTAGAATGTGTGCTTGTGTATACGTGAGTGATTCACACTCCAGTCCAGTAGGTGGCGGTAATGCAGTTCTATGTTGGTTTGCCAGCCCCCAATAAACCCACAAAAAAACGTCAGCACTAATGCTGCTAATGCTAGTGAGGAGCGCCGCTTACACCGAGACAGCTGAGCGCTGCAGAGTTTAAACGAAGCATCGACACAGTAAATTTGTGTCGATAAATTTTTAGAATCGATTTAATCGAGTTAATCGATGAATCGTTGCAGCCCTAGATCACACCTTGCTCTTGTACACTGGCCTGGTTATGTGGTTGTGTACTAACTTACTTACACTGTGGGCCACATGGAGCCCAGTTTGATCTTGAACAGTTTAAACTATTGCCTGGAATAAACCCAAATTGTTCCCCTTTAGTTTAAAGAAGATTAACTAAAAGAAGAATAAGTGCAGTGTCAGAAATGCTGCTGTGGAAAATCAAAGAAACCCGTTAGCAGCTCTTTGGACTTTCACTTTGATGGAAAGGTCACTGCCTTCATCCTGTCAATCAACAATCAGAACTGTAAACAGATTCTGGAGGAAATACTGAAAAAACAGGAACTCGTGTTATTTTTAAGAGCTCTAAAAATAGAGAGCAGCTAATTTTATGCCATTTAATGTTCCATGTGTTACTTGTTTAGTGTAGTATGACAGGCTGTGGGTCATTCTCCGTCAGTAAGAACATTATAAAACTGACTTTTAAGAGCCATCCAGTGGGCCGGATTAGGACCTTTTACCGGGCTGGTTCTGGTTCCCGGGCCATAGATTTGACACCGCTGGTTTGGTACAGCCTTTATAGACGGTGCGTTAGCACAGAGCCACTCTATCTTCTGTTTTACTTTGCTTTGGTTTAACTTCCTGTCAGAGAAGGTGTCCAGCTGGTGTCGTAACATCTTCGGTGGGTGGGGGTGGGGTGTCCACACAGGAAGAGACCAGATTTAGTAAGCGAGGCAAATTAGTGTGAAGTGACAGGATCTACAGCTAACAGCACGTAGCTGCATGTTAATGTGTGGTGGAGATAACAGGTGTGATCACAAAGGAAACTATATAAAAGCTCATCAGTGAGACGTAGATGCTCTCGTGCTCATTGCTGTAAAAAGTAACTGGGCCGCCTCTAATAAGTATGTGTGCTGTACTGGGATGAGCCCGTTTCCTCCAGCTCTCCGGGTTCACTTCAGGTTCTTTAACGCTGGAATAGCAGCATCATGGAGGTCCACAGAGCTGTGGGCTCCAAACCTCTGTGAACGTTTAGGGTGAGGATTTTAAACTTTAGCTTTAAAATTTTAAATTTCAGGACGTTTTGCAGTAAATCGCCGGCCATAAAATGTAGTTTAAAATTAGAATGAAATATTTACATAAAAAAATACAAACGAGTGATGAAACTACATCAGAGGATTAAAACATGATGTTTTTCTTTAATTCTAAATCCTAAATTTCACCATTAGAGGAAGAAAAGCTGAGACGACAGTGAAGCTGTTAATGCAGATTTAACCTCAGCTGGGATTAAAGGTTTGGGTGGACTGCCGAACACGTTCACATTTCCATCCCATCGTTTTGTATTTCACTCCGAATCCCGTGTGTGTGTATTACCTTTGTGTATTACCTTTGTGTACTCTGCTGTGTAACCACTGCTGCCTGTTTTGTCCAGAGCAACAACACAAAAGACTATTTTAATCTTCTTTTAAAAAAATTTTTCTGCTTAAATAAATAAAATGAAATGCATCTGCACCTGTCAGCGCAGTTCACGGGAAATGAGCGAATGAGTACTTCTGTGTGATAAAACTGCAGTTTATTTACAGTAAATACTGAGGGCGAGGGTGGAGGTTTTGCCTGTAGAGGGCGTAGTAGAGCAGCTATTTCAGAAAAATTAAATCCGGGCTCAGAATCCGTTTAAAGGCCGTTCAGACGGCTGAGATCATTTCTGTGCATCGATCGATGTTGTGAGTTTGTGTGTTTGTGATTGATCAGTTTGTTCATGTTTGCTTTTTGAGTTTGTGGAGAAAAGGAAGGAGATGAAGGCGGAGGGGAGGACCGATAAGGAGCTGGAGGAGTGCTACTGTTTCCTGCTGACGGACAGTCAGAAGGTGAGAGGAACACCGAGCCCCTGCTGTGGCATTTATCCACAGGCAGAGTCGACACACACACCTGGGTTACTTACCTGAAGGACAGATTTCTTGGATCTGGAGAAATGAGTTTACAAGGAAAAGTCATTGATTGTAGTTATTCCCAGAAAACAGACTGATCATGTTTCCCCTGTAAAATAATTGGGAGCTCTGAGACTGAGCTGTTCTCCAGTCCGTGAGCTCACGTCTCTGCTGTGTGTTGCTGTGTGTTGTCTTAGCTTCCCCTGCTCTGTGAGAAGGGACTGTTTGTGGGTCAGAGCTGGATCACAGTGTTGGGAAACCCCAGTAAAGGTAAGAGTGCAGATTTTATACATTATTGAGTTATTGCACGCTAAAAGGAGCAGAGACAACAGGCTGATGTGTCATTCATGCTTTCCACTGTGTGTGCGCGTGTGCGTGTGTGTGCGCGCGTGCGTGCGTGTGTGCGCGTGTGTGTGTGTGTGTAGGAGTGTATCTGTCCAGGTACTCGGACCTCCTGCAGATGAATTCTTTAACTCCTGGATCCTCGGGGGAGATCGTCATCTTCAAAGTGATGAAGGTCAGTCACAGGGTTCATTCAGGGTCACGGAAAAGCCAGGAAAGGTCATAGAATTTTACAGCCCTGAAAAGTTTCAGACAATTCAGTAAATCCAGAAAGTCTGGAAAAAAGAGTTCGATCTGTGGTGGTCAAATAACACTTTAACCTGCAGCAGCGCAGACCTGAGATCAGCCGCACACTCAGGGTCATTAGTCATCATTTTAATACTCAGTAAATTATAACGTTTTTGTCTTTAAATGTATATTTAGTGCTTGGTAGGATGTAACAAAGTGGCGGTGTTGAACCCACAGTACTGTGCAAAATTCTTGAGCCGTCCCTGCTTGTCTCATATTAGATGGACGTGGATCTATGACCTCGGGGAAGGTTTTCGCGAGTTCATCGTTTCAGTTTGACGTCTTCAGGAGCAGAAAACGATGTGAATGTTGTCAGTTATATTTCTCATTAGTCTCAGTCAGATCCAAACACCAACATGCTGACAGACTAAATGTAGTCTGTCAGCAGAACTAAATATAATTAAGTTTGAACTGTGTCTCGTAGTGAAGC